>NC_060903.1:15225705-15400705 GCF_014805685.1 Silurus meridionalis
CCCAAACTTGTTCCAGTATGCAATGCCAAAATTCACAAAGTCAGCTCCTTAAAGAGATATGGTTTACATGGATTTTAATGGATGATCTTGAGTGGCCTGCTCTGACCTCAACCCTATAAAACACCTTTAAGATGATAAGTTTACAAGTTTATAAGCGCTTTTCACAATGGACATTGTCTCAAAGCAGCTTTACAGAAGTTAAGAATTAAGGTGAAAGATGTGGCCTGAGGATGAACCCTAGGGTGACCGTGGCAAGAAAAAACTCCCTTAGATGTTATGAGGAAGAAACCTTGCGAGGAACCAGACTCAGAAGTGGAACCAATTCTCATTGGGGTGATATCAAGAGTGTGATTACAAATCTTGAAACTATACAAAACATACTCTGAAGCGTAACAACTAACATGAGCACTGGAGTGTGTAATTATGAATAATGTCCTGTCTACAGTCTTATACAGTTAGTTGACGTTATTGAACCAAGAGCTACTGAGCAACTCATAATATAGCTCAACATCTGAGATCATCATAGATCCAACACCAACTCCTTCATGGCAGAGCCTTTAAACATTCAAAGAGGTCCAATGTTCAAATTCTATATAAAGTGGGATCCAAATGACACTGGTACCTCTCTAGATGGTTTAGGATGTTTGCATCTACTTCTTTATAGGTCCAAAATCTTCATGAGGTAGGACACAACTGGAGCTGATGCAACCTCAGGATGCTTCGGGATGGGTAGAGAAAGAGTACATCAGTACCTGCCATTACTAACGTCCTTGTGGCTAAAGGAATCTCCACAAATCTCCACAAGCACACTCCAAAATCTAGTGGAACATCTTGCCAGAAGAGTGAAGGTTATTATAATGGCATTTTTCCACTATTACTGCATGTGTGGAGACTGAGGATTATGTCCTTATTATTTTCTGATGATCATTTCTAAGTTTCTTTGACTAACCCGTAACGCTGTTGCCAAGAAAAATAAAAAAGCACGAGTTTTGGAAACCTGTCTGTGCTTATATGATTTCTGTTGCAACTGGAGGAGCTATCTCTGACTGAAGCTCTCCCTTCAACCAGACTTAACGCGTTACAACGCCTTGTATCTAAACAGTGGCCGACCAAATAAGTCATTGTACACTGTCTTCCTCCTTCCTTTCACAACTATTTCTCTCGAGAGTTTATCTTTTGGCATCTTCGTGCATTCAAAAATCACCTGATGGAAGTTTTTTCTCTCGATGCCGTGCAGCTCAGAACACAGGTGAGGTGCGTTTTTTTAGTTTCCGTTCGGAAATTTCATTGGTCTAAATGTAATGTCTCTCAGTTTTTTGGCTTGAAGTTTGTGAAACCGGGAAAAACCCAGGAAAAATTCATAAATCGTTGTTTAAGCCGCGGGGTTCAAAACGTGGGAAAAAAGTAGCGGCTTATAGTCTGAAAAATACGGTATGTATGTTCCATCATGTATATGATCATAATTAGAATGGAGTTTTTTTGTTTAACGGTAATCACGCTTTATTGTATAACCTGAAATGAAGGACGCGTTAAAGAATATTCTAGAATTCTGGCTATTGAGATCATGTGGTGCAGTGTGGAATGTATTATTCTCTACTGGTCTCTGTAATCACATGGTGTAAAACCGGCTCCACACACACACACAAACACACACACACACACAATTCTCTGAGAAAACACTTAAGCACACCTGACCGTTAGACACACACACACACACACTCACACACACTTGAAATAGAACTAAACAGATGAATTACTTCCTCTTATACTATAGTAAAACTACAACTGAGCTATTTCAGGGGGAACTTATACCTTGGCTTCCGTATCATCGGAAAAGGTCAATCACTCACTGCACGCTACAGGAGATTAAAAAAAAAGAAAAATTGAGATACACTAGACCCAAGGTTCTCAAAATATTTCATATGAAGAGCCAAAAATCTCATTTCAGGGCCTTGGGTTGAAAGCAATCGGCATTTCAATGAAACTTGTAGTACCATGAAAACAATCCCATTTATAGTACAATAGAATTTGTCAATGCCATTTTCTTTTCTTTTTTTCTATTCTCATATATGGCATAGGAGGCCAAATCAATGGTCACCACAGCCCAGGCACCTGGTTAAGGCTTTGGGTTACTGAGGTCAGGGGTTTGCCAAGCTGCCACTCTTAAGCAATGCCCTTAAACCTCTGTGCTCCAGGAGTGCTGTAACATGACTGACCCTGCGCTCTGACCCCGGCTTTCTAACATCACTGGGATATGCAAAGAAATAACTATTTCCCTGTGGGATTAATGAAGTATTTAATAAAGTATGTCAAAGACAAAATTGCTCAAATTCCATGTGGAGTCAATTTCCAAAATGGCTGCTCTCGAACCATGGAGGGCATTTAGCTTCAAATTTCTGGATTGAAAACTTTGAACATACATGAAACAAACTGGTCAAATACCTAATAATATACTAAATTAATTCAATCAAAACACATTTAAAAGATGATTGTGTTGTAATAACAAGATATCATATAGCTTATTACATCAGTATAATGAGACATTAATGCAAGCCGCCACTTACAAACACATTCAGTATGTTTATACTGAGAAATTTTCATATGAGATCAAAACCTTTCCTTTATTTTGTTAGAATTTAACTTTTGGGGGCTTCACATGAAGACATTTAACATCGTTTGATATGAAATAGTGTTGCCAATGGGTGACTGGAACAAAGTTCTGTGGACAGATGTGTCCACATTTGACATTGTTGGCTAAAGATAGATTTTAGCAGACACTCACACTCACAGTCGAGCATGGAGGTGGAAGCTTAATGGTGTGGGGTTGATTTGAAGCAAGGAAGACTGGAGACTTTCCAGGTGAAAAGAATACTGAACCAGCATGGCTACTATTTATACTTTTCCATTCCATACCACGCAATTCCATCTGGACTGTGGCAAATTGGAACTGACTTCAGCATACAACAAGACAAACCTATATCCAAGCTCTGTAAACATATTTATACTGTGTGTTTTCTATCCTGCCAAGTCACTGCACCTAAATCCTATTGAACTGCTCTGGAATGAACTGGTTCAGAAAATCAGAAAGGAATCTAACCAACTAGTGAAGAACGGATTCGGCAAGTTTAACCAGAACCATGGCAAAATATTTCAGCTGATATTCAGAGAAAAGAACTGTCCTGATCCCAAGAATTTTCAACAAAGATAAAGCTGAACATCTGTTGGTTGGTCAAAGTAAATACCATTAAATGACCTAGATAGCTGCATAGAAACAAAAGGAACATGCACGTGTCTCGCAAACACCAACAAATTCTAGGTTTTGCCACCGTATTTTTCCACCAAAACTCTGCAAGAAACTTGGCTTTCAGCGACTCAGCCTCGTACAAGACGACGGGTGTGACCGTGGTGACGCAACTCTTAGGTGAAGCTTTGGAAGTCGATCTGTTTGAGAAATTCACAGGAAGAAAAAAAGGCTCAAAGAATAAAGCTCTGCTGCATCGTGTTTTTTTTTTCCAGAAAGACTACCAAAAGGTATTTGAAATGCATTGTGGGTAATCATCCAAAGTTCACCAAAGAGAACATATGAGCAGGTGTTGATATGATGAAAAGAGGGTTCACAAAACCAGATGTAATGTGTTTATTATGTGACAGATGAATATGTAGGTGTACTATTGATGTGGATTTGACCAGTTGTTATATATTTGTAGTAAACATGGGTATGCATTATGAAGTAAAAGCACCCCCCTCCCACCCACGCACACGCGCTATGCCTGAAATAAATAACAAACAAACATAAGCAAATAAATAAATAATGCGTATCAGATATAGGCAGTCCGGTTTGTTTTTGCTGATTAGGAGTGTAAATTCAGTGTTAGCTATTTCAATTAGTTGCAAGGTCACATCCTGTACCATGTTTCTTTCTTTCTTTTTTTTGCGTTCAAGGCTCGCGCTGGATTGCATGCGTACGATGGAATTGCATATGTAATGTACGTACCCGTACGCGCTCAGCGGAATAAACACATGCACGCTCGGCTTCTGTACCGCAACCTGCTGAAAACAAGATCTTTTTTCTTTCCTGGGTTTTTTTCTCCTTTTTTTTCTTTCGTTCCTTACTCCGTGTTTGTGTGTATATTTTGCTTCCTGGTTGAGGTGGTGAGCGTGTGCGTGTGTGTGTGTCCGTGTGCGTGTGCGTGTGCACCGGGGCGGGGCGAGACCTGCCTGCGCGAGCCCGAACACGCCGCATCTCTCTATCGCGACCTTATCGCTGTCACGACACGCGCGCATGCGCAATCGGCGTTCACTGTGCATTCCAAAGGAAAGAAGGAAAAACGTAATAGGAGATTTTTTTTGGCAAACATTATAATTAGAATGTTTTATTTGCAGCAGTGCAAATATAAAAAAAAACCCGCATGGAAAGTTTTTCACGTGTGTATGTGTTCTTGCTCCACGTGATTATTGGAGCTGGAGTCGTGCCCAGAAACACACTCATTTTTTCCCAGCAAAATGAGAGTTTACAAAGGTTGCAACACCTTTCACACACACACACACACACACACACACACACACTTGCAGTAACCACCAATACGGAAATGTAATGTATGTACACATATGAAATATACATTTATTAAATATATACACATAAAAAGTGAAAACATATATGTACACACACACACACACACACACACCCACACCCACACACACATATATCTGCCTATATAAAAAAAAACTATTAAAAAATAGAACAATTTCATATACTGACATAAAACTATCTTATATAAGTATTTATGTATAATAATAATAATGTCTAATTATTTATATATATATATATATATATATATATATATATATATAATATTATAGTATTATATTATATTATATAATATATATTATATATATTATTTTATATTTATATATTTTTTATATATTTATAAATTTTTTATATAAAAATGGTTAATCTGCGCAAAATAAAAAAACTACTGAGCATTGAACACACAGACGTTTTTTATAATAAAATAAGTTTTTTTTTGCTGCTAGAACACACGCACGAATCTCCATAATAAGTGCAGCTTGGGACTTACGTTTCTATAGAAACCAAAGTAGTCCAAATGTCATGGAGCTGCCTGTGCTACAAACACCCAGTGTATATGCTATAAAATTATGCCTTCTGAATCGTATGCTTAGAAGTATGATAAAGAAACAGTCACTGATATACACTATATGGCCAAAAGTATACGGACACCTGGTCATAAATATGGTGTGTGCTTTTTGAACATCTCATTCTACATTTAGTCCCAATTTGCTTTTATAATTCTCTCTTTAGGCAAGATGTTCCACTAGATTTTGGAGTCTGCTTGTTGACTTTTGTGTTCATCAGCCACAAGGGTGTTAGTAAAGTCAGGTACAAATGTAGGTGAGGTGAGAAGAGATGCAGTCAATCTTTCAATTCATCCTAAAGTTGTTCAGTAGGGTTTTGAGATTAGAGCTCCACAAGCAGGCCACTCTAGAGCTTCTGCTCCAAAATATTTAAACCATACCTTCATGGAGTTGGCTTTGTGCACAGGGGCATTGCTTTACTAGTACATGTTTGGGTTTCCAAGTTCAGTTTTATTATACCGCATCCAAAAGCATCTCAATGCCTTCAACTTTGTGGTTACAGTTTGAAGAAGAACCACATATGCCAGAAAAGGTCAGATGCCCCAATACTTTTGTCCATATAGTGTAACTAAGTGACACTATGTCTGAGTAAATCTAGTTATAAACTATCTACTGTGGATTCCAGCACTCATGCTGTTATTTACAGATCATTCCATGCTCCCAAAACACAAAAATGTAAAATCTTCTGTATTATTTTCATCATATCTAGCAGGGCCTAAGGCACCATGCAGATGGAGTTGCAGACATCATTTTTCCTGAACCTATGCTCAGCTGGAAGCCAACATCTGAGTGTTCATTTAAATCTATGAGGGTCAGCAACAAAAGTGCGCTGGCAGATCAAGATATCTGTATAATGCATATCTTTATAATGAGGACACAATATCCCCCAATAAGTGTGATTTACAACCTATGAGGGTCAAACGAAATCTAAGCACAACAGAGGCATTTTTTTAAATCACGACTGTGACCCATATTCTACTCGTGCAAAACCGGATCAGGATTTAGTTCCAAAATCTGACATTTTGCAGAAACTACAGTATATCACGCTGAAATGTTTGGCCATTGTAAATACGCTCAAGACAAAATATATAGAATGCCACACCAAGATTATATTACGTGTAAGAGTAATGGGGTGGTAGATTAGTGTTTTAAGGGTCATGAGTTCAACTCCCAGCCACACCAAGCTGCCACTCCTGGGCCCCTGAGCAAGGCCCTTAACCCCATAGTTACTCAGTTGTATGAATGAAATAAATGTAGGTTGCTTTCAATAAGGGTCTCTGCCAAATGTCTCAATGTAAACGTAAAATTTTAATGGTTGTACATTTCAAGGAAGAAATATGGAAGAAAGCAATAAAGGAAGGAAGGAAGGTAGGAAGCAAGGAGGGAAGGAAGGATGAAAGTGGTAGCTTAGCTTACTGCTGGGCCCTTGAGCAGGGCCCTTAACCCCATAGCTGCTCAGTTGTCTGATTGAAGAAAGGAATAAAGAAAAGAAGGAATAAAAGAGGGAAGGAACGAACCAACAAATGAATGAACCAATGAACAAAGAAAGAAGGAATTGTAGTCATAGCTCAGTGCTTAAGATGCTATACTTCTGATCTGAAAATCATGAAGGAATAAAGGAACGAATGAACGAACGAACGAACAAACAAACAAATGAACAAATGAACTAAGGAAGGAAGGAAGAAAGAGGGAATAGAAGTTGTAATCCAGTGCTTAAGATGTTAAACTTTTTATGTGAAGGTCATGAAGGAAGGAAGGAAGGAAGGAAGGAAGGAAGGAAGGAAGTCATAGCTCAGTGGGTAATATGTTAAACTTTGGATCTTAAGGTCATAATTATCGTCCCATAGTGGACAAGAAAAAAAAATCTAAAATACTTCCATTGCCTTGCATTGTGGGAATAAACAGAGCATGGGTTGTAATGTCTGGGATTCTAACTCCAAATGCCAAAAATCATACAGGATTTCATACATCTCCTTATTAATCTCCTGGCATCTGTTTCTAACTAATAACACTCACTCTATGTATTTACTCGTCTCACTCCATCATTCCATCTGACATTCTACTTCATTATATTTGTTATCTATCTTTCTACAACTAGCTGCCGCTCTGTATTTCTGTTCGTTTGGCTCCTTTTTTTTTCTTTCTTTCTTTCTTTCTTTCTTTCTTTCTTTCTTTCTTTCTTTCTTTCTTTCTTTCTTTCGTTCGTTCTTTCGTTCTCATTTTAACTTTAAACTATTACCAAGCTCCTACCAAACCTTCAGGCAAACATCTAAGTTTGTTGTGTGCTTATCTGTAAAAACCATTTACACCTATCAGGACATGACTCCAGAAGAACAAAAACGAGAACAAGAAAAGTTTTGATAAAAGTTTTTGATTGGTCTCAGGCAGGTGTGGAACCCATCTTTGAATACACTCGGATATTTTTGATGTAACTTTGATTAAAGAAACCCCTGGTATTGCTGACAATGATGTAGAGTTTTGCTTATTGCTTGCTAATTGTAATATGCAGAGGGTTTTAATGAGACCTTACATCAAATAGCACTTTTAACAGCAAGCATTAAAGTAGAAATTTTGAAAGGAACCAGATTCAGAAGAGAACATGAAAGGCATGTTATGAGATGTAAGAACACTGTGTAAAAGTTGTAATACGACCATAGCATAAGATTACATGGCATATAACAACATATAATTGGCAGCTCTGACGAGTAGGGGCTTCACTTTCAAAAAAGAATGAACTCAAATAGGAAGCAAGGAGAGACCAAGGAGAGACCAAGGAAAAAAATGAAGAAGGAAGGAAAGAAGGAAGGAGTAAAGAAAGGAAGGAAGGAAGGAGGAAGGGATGGAAGTCTTAGCCCAGTGTTTAGGATGTTAAACCTGATCTAAAGGTCATGAAGGAAGGAAGGAAGGAAGGAAGGAAGGAAGGAAGGAAGGAAGGAAGGAAGGAAGGAAGGAAGGAAGGAAGGAAGGACGGAAGGAAGGAAGTCAAAGCTCAATGTTTAAGATGGTAAACCCTTTTATGTAAAGGTCATCAAGGGTCCTGCCACTTTTGGGTCTTTGAGCAAGACCCCTTTGGATGGGGGGCAAGAAGGGAGAAAGGAAATAAGGAACGAAGCAAAGAAAGCATTAGGGAAGAATGGAAGAAAAAAGACAAAAAGAAAGGACCTAAAAAAGGAAGGTATAAAGGAACAAAGGAAGAAGGGCAACAAGGAATCTTAAACTGGCTTTGAATTGTATACTTATTTACCTGTGTGTGTGTGTGTGTGTGTGTGTGTGTGTGTGTGTGTGTGTGTGTGTGTGTGTGTGTCCAGGCAGGATATTGCATAGTAGAAAAACATTCTTCTTTACTATGTTTCTGCATGACTTTGTATATTATTGCTCAATTGTGAATCGTGACTCATCAGCGCCAAAATGTAGGACTTTTTGTCATTATGTTCTCGTGTTACCTGATCCAGATTTAAAGATTTGAGCTGAAACAGAGCTGTCGGTTTTGCCAGCGAGAGTATTAAAAGCAATAACTCACAGCGTTGTCACTTTTTACCCAGAAAACAGAGCTTCACTATTATAGAAAGACATCTTCAGATTAAATCATTAAACCATGAGGACCTTGAGGGCCATACGTGGCTTGATGATATGCTGAAAATAATCCGGTGAGTAGGTGGGGTACCTCAGTAATAAATATAAATGTAGTAGCTACTGTTGTGTAATGAAAGAGCTTCTCAAGTTGTAGTAGGCGAACCCCCCACCTACACACACCTGCTACTTTAATTGCAGAGCTGCTGAAAGACTTTTTCCCAAAACATCCTGTTTTCACAGAAACTTGACAGGATCCAAGCTGTAAAAGTGCCCCCTACTCAGACTGCATTTGAAAGCAGAAAGGTCAACAGCTCTGAAAACCAGTTGGCCAGTGGAGGGAAGGAGGCAGTGTAGCAGTTGGTTGGTGATGGAGAACCTAGAAAGGTTGAAAACAGCTTGTGGGGGTACTTGAATGTGAACTTTTGTTAAGTCCTATCTCAAACTCTCGAATTCAGACCACTGAGTGCTGATCAATAATGACAAATGAAGCCCTGAGAGCAGGTGTGTGTGAGAAAAAAAACGAAACAACCAACTTCCCCTTCTACCTTTTTTATCTCGCTGTTTTATCAGATTCATGATTCCTGCCCTCCAGGTGCAGGTTCTGTTACTACTTACGGGCCAATTTCATTAAGTAGAGAACAAGAGGTCATGTGGGTCGAAGTGGACGTTAAGGAAAAAGCACGCAGATGTTAATGTAAATGCAGCCTTCATTTAGGTCATGAAACTCTCTGGTCATTTCCCAGAGAACTGCTCTCTTATCAACAAGCCACAGTGTTTCCACCCACAGACCTGTTTTTGTTTGCTCGTACACACTGTCGGGTGTGAAAGTCCCAGAAGATCAGCTGCTTCTGAAATACTCACCCAAGCCCATCTGGCACCAACAACAAGTCACAGAGATCCGAGAACTAGCTCTTGACCTGTATGTTGCTGCGACATGATTTGCCAGTTGGATAACTGCATAAACAAGAGGGTGTAAAGGTCTGCCTATTAGAATGGATGGTAAAAATATATAAGTGGTAGTTCACTGGGTAAATTGTTGGATTTCGGATCAGGTCATGGGTTCAAATCCCAGCACCACCAAGCTGGGCCCTTGAGCAAGGCCCTAAACCCTTAATTGCTTGGATGAATAACTAAGATAACCGTAAATCGCTCTGTAAAAGGGCGTCTGCCAAATGTCATAAATGGGTTTGTCCTGCCATGATTATGGGCTAAGCTGATATGAAGCAGTATCTTGGACCTAGCTACGATTCCTGGATTGGAAACAATATCTATCTATCTATCTATCTATCTATCTATCTATCTATCTATCTATCTATCTATCTATCTATCTATCTATCTAGATATAGGCTGTATGTTTTGAGTAATTTTTCTGCTACAGAATAAATTTGGGGCCAATCAGACGCCTTCCCGATGGTATTGCATGATAGATAAGTATCTGCATGTATTTCTCAGCACTGATTTCACCATTAATCCTGACCAAATCTCCAACTCCATTTGCAGAAATGCAGCCCCTAACTTGCAAGCAACTTGCAACCTCCAAGCTTCACTGTTGCCTGCAGACACTCATTATTGTATCTTTGGCAAACAACTTGTTCTTGGGTACAGTCACGAACATTTCACATTTCGACTCATCAGTCCAGAGCACCCGCTGCCATTTTTCTGCACCCAAGTTCATGTGCTTTTGTGCATAGTTTAGTGCCTTGTTTTCATGTTTTTTCCAATGATTTTTGACCCAAATTCTTCTGGCCAGACTTCTATTAAAAAAAAATGCATGATTTAAAAAAACAAAACTCATATAAACTTATGTTTTAAAATAATCATATGAATATATAAAATGGTTAAACAGAAAATATCGCTTCTGTAAATTCTCGAAAGATCCAGGATTTTAGCTTGGCATGGCTCTCAAATGCAGTAATGGACCACAAATCACAAACCAAGCTTTAGTGATCTACAATGGATCAGGTAATAATTATTACAAAATGCTGTACCTTCAAAGGATGCGATTATTGCAGCAAAAGAACAAAGCGAGTGTGTTTTCTTTGGAATATTGGACAATTCTTTGAATGATTTGGGCACCAGTCAGAACATTAAGGGGGCTTTGTCTTGCTGAGAGGGACCTCTGTGACATTCTGTTTGTGTTTGAATTTTGTAAACCTCATTTCAGCTTTCCATAAAGCCTCGCTGCACTCCGAGCACCATAGCAACAAGCTGCCCCAAAGGCCAAATGTTCAAAATGTTGCAGGAGTTTTTTTTTTATCTGTAATTTTCTATAATTGATGCTTTTGTCTGTATTTCCAAAACAATGCCCCTGAGACTGAGGGATTATACAAATGATATCACCAACCTGACTCAGGGCTACTGAGTGTGTGTGTGTGTGTGTGTGTGTGTGTGTGTGTGTGTGTGTGTGTGTGTGTGTGTGTTTTGTTTCCATCCATCTGCTTTAATGTGAATGTTGAATTTGTGCACTAAACAACCTGAGTGCAACGCAGATCCTCATGGTTACATGGAGCTCTACATAAAAGAACACACACTCTAAAAGGACACAAGGACAACAATCATATGACATACTACAGTATAGGGACAAAAGTATTGGGACACCTGACTTTTCCAGCCATATGTGGTTCTTCTTCAAACTGTTACCCCAATGTTACAGGCACAGAATTTTATAGGATGTCGTTGAATACATTAGCATTACTTTCAGACCCAAACCTGCTCAACATGTCAGGGAACCACCAGCCACGCCTCCCTCCAAAGCTCAACTCTCACTCAGCCTCTCCCTGCTCTAAATCACCTACACCTGTTCCCCATTACCTTTCCCCTTCATAAGGGCCCGATTTTACCTCACTTATTGTACGATCTACTTGTTGCCATTAAAGCTCTACCGGACTTCCTAAAACTGGTACTTCCATGCTCCTGGGAGGAAGCGCTCAAGATAGGTTTGCCTTCACCGGTTCACACTGGTGATCATCCCCGGATTAACTGCATTACGGATTCAACCCGCATTACGATTCAATCGACTCTCCAGTTTGTGCTTTTCATCAAGCCCCTCTGCCTTGTGTATTTAAACTAATAAATTGTCTAACCCTACTCCGGTTCCCGACTCTTGGTCCACGCGTGACACAACGTGCGAATGCTCCTGTGTAAAAAGCCAGCTCCATTGGTTTTGGTTTAGAGTGGAACATCATGAGTGGCCTACTGTAGAGCTCTGACCTTAACCCTATTGAACACCTTTGGGATTAATTGGAATGCAGATTGCACTCCAGGCCTCCGAATGAGCACAAATCTTCACCATCACACTCCAAAATCTAGTGGAACATCTTTCCAGAAGAGTGAAATTATATTATAGCAGCAAATAGGGAATGGGACCAAAAAGCATATACCAAACATATGGTTAGGTGTCCACAAACCTTTATCCATTTGTAGTGTATTTTTAATGTATGTTTCAAGTACTATAGTTAAACATACACATCGTTTCATTACATGCTTTTCAGTGTTATATAAACATAAAATCAACTCGTTAACAATTCTTATTGTTCATATTCACTGGGTGCTTGTAGTACATAATGGAGGATAAGTTCACATGGATGCTACATGGGATGACACAGTACTAAAACATCAGTGCAAAAAAAAACGTGTTAGAAAGGTTTGTTCTAATGTTTCATACAGAATTAAAACCATAAAATATCTAAAGATAGTTTCTGAATTCTAGCAATTTGAATAAAGGCAAAATCATGGATCTAATGGAAACACTAACTAGTCATGAATCGGGACAGAATGTAAAATGGCTGACATTCTAACAAACCAATCAGACATGAATTCTAGCATTTAGGGCAAAGTCATGAAAATCCAGAAATTCTTAGTAAAGTATCTTATGAACGCTAATTTTTGGGATGAAACCAATATAGTTTTTGTTCTAGGAAGTGCAGCATTTGGGTCAGAGCCCAAGAAGACTAAAACTGTCGTAGATTAGTGATTACAAGAAGATTAAAAGCCTCTTCTTTATGATCTTCTTCTTCATATAAATGTACTGTACATCCACCATCCACTATCTCACACATCAGTGCCCCCTCTAGTGGTTAGACCTAAATAAAAAGTAAAAAAAAAAAATAATGAAAAAAGTAAAAAAAGAAAAATAATAGTCTTGCTTATTGCTTCACCCCTCGCCATGACATATTATTTCGGTTTAATGTCAGCACCCATCACTGCCCCTGTAATAGAACAGCTACTGAGAACAATGCTTTCAGATTTATTATAATTGATGAAACACATTTAATCCTTTATCCTTAAATCAATTATGGAGATCTGCTCTGGGTTTTGTTTTTTTAACTGTTCTTATTTCCTGGATTCTCTCTTCTTCCGAACATGCAGCATCATCCGTGTAATGTTATTAGAGTGGTCCTGTTCAAATATCATTAGTGCAATTAAAGAAAAAAGTCCTAACGCTGTGCATGTTCTGTCATTGGTTCGTTGCTTAACTGTGTTCACCTGTACCATGTCCTTCAGTCCATGAATTATGATGGTTTGACTTACAATTTTTCGATCTTACAATGACAATAGTGATACGACAAAATGTAAAAAAAATTATGGAAGTCAATCGATTACAATATTTAATTGTGACTAATCTCATTATTGTCATGAGTTGACTTGCAAATTAATCACACATTTTTTTCTGTTCTAAATTTATTATTCTAATCAACATGGGCATGGACACACATGGATGCTTTATGCAAATGTATGTTTAATTTTACACATTTAGATTGGGAAAATTCGCATTGAATTGCGAATTTTCCCAAAGGAAATAATGTAAATTCAGATAATCCTATCCACACTATCCACATATTTATATACAAATAATTTTTTATGGTATTGTTCATGCACAAATTATTGTCCCTAATGTATCTGAAACACATAACAATGATTAGTACACAATATAAAGTAAAAATAAAACAAATTGACCTGCACTTAACCTTTTGAAAAGAGTCGTGGCTGGCATAAGGGAGAGGAGAGGGAGGAGAAGAGGAGGAGGAGAGCTATTGTTTGAAAGGAGAATCACCTTCGATGAAAACACACATGGTCACAATACTATAGTAAATAGTACGTTTGCACAAATGCTGCCTGTACGAGGGATACACACCGAATGAGGATGAATATGCGGGAAGCTGACCTGAGCTCCCATTGTTTTATACAACAAGAGAGAAAAAAAACCCATCGTCTTATTTGAGGGCATACGGCAAATAAAACCGTCCGTGTGGAAACATAGCTTTCGTTTGGTGTCCTGATGATTTATCAGAAGCAATCCTGAGGAAAAACGTGCTTTACATCCTGCAAAGCATTCAAAAAGCACATTACTAGCAATCTCAGTTCCATCTACATAAATTATCAGGACACCAAACGAAAGCTATGTTTCCACACGGACGGTTTTATTTGCCGTATGTGTGCATATTTTGGTGCTGATTTGAGACTTGGTTCTATTTTATTGATTTGTTTAGTGAAATGTTTAGTGCTGGAGTTTATTTATTTTTTTATATATCCGAGCAAAGAAAGGACGTCATAAACAAATCTGTTTTGCACTGAAGGCTTTAATTTCGCCTTTTATATTTATTTATTTATAATTATTTATAAAAATGGTCGAACAGAAATGCACGCTGCATTAATCGCACCCTAATACAATTAATTTAAATGAATTTGCGTTTTTTGACAGCCCTAGTAAACATATTTGAAGTTTCTTGCACTCGCTGCCACATACAGACATACTGTAAAGCTTACACAGGACGATAATGTAAATTACTCTGTTTTGCTAAATTACGTATTGTAATGTGTTTATTAAATTTTTAACAAATTACAGTATACTACCCTATACTACTCATTATTCTTTAAGACTTCTGGGTAGGCTAGGCCATATCGTAAAATGGTGTAAAGCACACCTAGCTGTGTGTTATTTGTCGTTAACGTGGTCACATGCCTGCTTTGACACAAAAAATCTCTCGTGAGCAAAAACTGACTGAATGGCTTCGAATGGATGCTAATATTTGAATTCTGCTCACTTTTTTATCATACACAGAGATAAAGTAGAAATAGATGTTAATAAATAATTATTAGACCAAGAAAGAGAGATTGTGTGAGAGAGAGAGAGAGAGAGTGTGTGTGTGTGTGTGTGTGTGTGTGTGTGTGTGTCTAATTGGTCATATGTAAAATAATGCTACTAATAATGCTAACGCTAATAATGCTAATAATGTCAAATCAGTTTTATCCATTCAGTCAGTTGTGACCATGTGACCATGGTATAAGAAAGTCACTATGGTATAAACAGGATATTCCTTGGATATGTGTGCGTTAGACGATTTTAATGCATGACAGGGAGGTGAATACCCCCATCTGACATCCACTAGAAGGTGGGTGTACCTGCTGAGTGAATTCGAATCCTGTTTCTCGCACCTAACCATGGACTGTCCCTTACATTATATCCATATATCACTGTCCACTTTAATAGGAACACCTATCATGGTTGGAAAGAGTGATTATATGAGTTCCTGTGAGCTTGAACCAATCTGGGCAATTTTCTCAATACTTTCCTATCAACAAATCATTTCGTGTCACTCACGGGATATTTTTGTCAATGATGGATGAAGTCCTAGGAGGTCAAGTTCAAGTTTATTTCTATAGCGCTTTTCACAATGGACAGTGTCTCAAAGCAGCTTCACAGAATTTAAGAATAAAAGTGATTGATGTGTATTTATCCCTGATGATGAAGCCCGGGGCAACCGTGGCAAGGAAAAGCTCTCTTAGATGTTATGAGGAAGAAACTTTGAGAGGAACCAGACTTAAAAGGGAAACCCATCCTCATTATAAATCTTAAAACAATACAAAACAGTGAGGACATACTGTGAATACCAATGTGTGATTATGAGTTATGTACAGTCTTTTACAGTCGGGTGATGTTGTGGAGCCAGGAGCTACTGAGCAACTCATAAAATAGTTCAACATTTTGAGATCTTTATAGATCCAACACCAACTCCTCCATGCAAGAGCCTTTAAACATATAATCCGGTCCATGAAGTGGGATCCAAATGGCACTGGTAAGATGGTTTAGGATGTTTGCAGGGTCAGCGTCTACTTCTTTGATGGTCAATAATCTTCATGAGGTAGGACACAACAGATCAGCTGTTTCTGAAATGAGCATCTGGAACCAATCACAGAGATCAGATTTATTCTGATAGATCTGTGTCATTTTCTACATTCTGCTGCTGCAACATGATTGGCCTGTTGGATGACTACAGAAATAACTGTGTGTACAGATGTTTCTATCAAAGTAAATGATGAACGGACATGCAAATTTAGGAAGAAAAAGAGAATCTGACAGCGTTTGATTCGGGGTTAAGCTGATACAGTGCTGTAGCTTGAAACCAGCTAAGATTCCTGGTTTGTAAACAATAATTATCTTGTCAAGACTTGTGTCCACCACCTGTCATTTCAATGAGGATTTCTTGCTACTAGTGGGTTGTGTATTAGCATTTAAAAATAAAAAAACAGATGTGAGGTGAAGACAGTGTTATTGTTGATGTTTTTTGCGCCTCAGGTGCTCGCTTCATCAGAGTTCACTAAATTTCCTGGGCTCACTTCCTTGTGTTAGTTTCCTGATCTGCCCCCAGGTTGCCCCTCTAACAGTGCTGTAGGGCACGTTTGGGACCTCCTAAGTGACGCTTGCCTCAGGTCCTTCTATCACATCTGTCACATTTTCCAGAAGTCCAAGATCCTTTCTCAATTTTTTTTCTTCCCTTTTCCTATTTCCCTTTTTCAATCCTTCTTCTCCAGCATTTTCCTCCTCTTCGTCCTCCTTTCATTGCCTTTTCTTGTTTCTTTCCTCCTTCTTCTCTTCATCCCTTTTTTCCCCCCTCAAGTTCTTATTCCACTTTTAGTTTTTGTCATTAGATCCCCACTTCAGGATGGTGGTTCCCATGGCAACGACCACCAAGTGCTTATGTTTTGCTTTCTGTTCTTATCCTCATCACACTCATATGTCTTTCTGTGCTTCTTCTTCTCTATCATCTTCATATCCTACAACTTGTTCAACAATTCAATTTCCTTCTTCTTCATCTCTTCTTCTGTTTTCCTTCTTTTCATCTTCAAATATTTCATTTCCTTCTTCTCTTCTGTTTTCGTTCTTCTTCTCCTTATTCGAAAAAATCCTTTCCTCTTCTTCTTTTGTTTTTCTCTTCTTCTCTTCTTTCACTTCTTAAAAAGTTTCTTCTTTTTCTTCTGTTTTCCTTTATTTTTATTATTCAGAAGATTAATTTCCTTCTTCTTTTCTGTTTTTCGTCTCCTCTGCTTCCTTGTTTTAGCCTTCTATACTTCGTCTCAATCATTCCTCCTTCTCAATCTCATTTGATTCTCATAATTTATTCCCTAATTTAATTTTCTTTCTATCGCCCTTCTTCTTTGACTCCTTTTCCATCTCTTCCTTTTTTCCTTCTTCTTTCTTCTTTTCTTCTCTTGGCTCTGCTCTTCTTATTTTTCCTCTCCTCTTTCATCTTAATCCTCCTCGGCATCCTTTAACTTCGCCAAAGAATTTCTGCTCCACTTTTTGTTTTTGTTCATCCTTGTCTCCTCGTTTATTTCTTCTAATTTTTCATTCCTTCTTTCTTCTCCTCCAGTGCTTCTGTTTATCCCTCCATGTTTAATATTTTCTGCTTAATATCCTCTTCTTTTCATCTGTTGCAGCTTTTTCCTTCTTTTCTTTCAACTTTCTCACCCTTTTGCATCCTCCTCTCATTTATCATTCTGTTTATCATTATCATCCTCCTTCTCTTCTTAAATCTTCCTTCTTTCTTTTCTTCTCTTATCCCTTCTATTCTTCTATACTGCTATTTTCAGATGTCCTATAAAAATCACCACTTTATGCCTTTTTAAAATTTATTTTGCACACTTCTCCTCTTTCTTCTCCCTCTTCTTCTCCTCATCTTACTCTCTTCCATTTCTTCTCCTTCTGCTACTTTTTAAAGTTATGTCTCTTTTCCTCCTACTCCCTCATTCCATTTATCATTTCTTTTCTGTTCTTCACTTTTACTCCCATTCTTCCCTATTTACTTTACTTTTCTATCACTTCCAGCTCCTTTTCCTTCTTTCCATCCATCCATTCCATCTCCTGTTCATCTTCCTTCATCATACCTTCTTTTGAATCGTTCCTCTTTTCTTTCTGTCACAAATAAAATCCATCTCTTCCCTCATAAAGGTTATTCTGTGTATCGTTCATCTTTTATTTAATTCCTGATTTACTTTCTTCTTCTTCTTCTGTTTCTTCTGTTCATCTATTTGTCTCTTCTGTTTATTTTCTCCTTTACTCTTTTCTCTTCAATCTTTTCTTGATGTCCCTCTCCTCTTTTCCTTTTACTTCTCCAACATGTTCTGCTTCCTTCTTCCTCTTCTTTTCTTTTGTTTTTACTATTTCTATTAACTATAAATGTTCTGTTTTCCTTTTCTTCTTTCTTCTGCTTCCCTTGTTTTTCTGTTTTTCTCTTCTTTTTTTCCTTCTTGTTTTGTTTTTGTTTCTTCTTCATCTTCTTCTTCTTCTTAAACATCTTCTTCTTTCTCTTCTTCTTCTTCTTCTTCTTCTTCTTCTTCTTCTTTCTCTTCATCTTCTTCTTCTTTCTTCTTTCTCTTCTTCATCTTCTTCTTCTTCTTAATCATCTTCTTCTTTCTCTTCTTCTTCTTCTTCTTCTTCTTCTTCTTCTTCTCTTCTTCTTCTTCTTTCTCTTCTTCTTCTTCTTCTTCTCTTCTTCTTCTTCTTCTTCTTCTCTCTTCTTCTTCTTCTTCTTTCTCTTTTCTTCTTCATCTTCTTCTTCTTAATCATCTTCTTTCTCTTCTTCTTTCTTCTTTCTCTTCTTCTTCCTCTTCTTCTTCTTCCTCTTCTGTTCTTCCTATTTTCTGCATTCATTTCTTTGTTGTTTTTTAACAAATTCTATTCTATTCTAACTATTTATTTGCTGCATTTCCTGTTCATTACTTTGAATCTTTTTCCTGTTTTAATCCTTGTTTTACTTCCTGTTATACTTCCTCTTTTCCTTTTCTTCAGCATTCTGCCTCTCCTGTTTGTCAGGTTTCTTTTCTATTTTGTGCTTTTGTGCCCTTTTTAAAAATTCTGTAACCTTCTCATGAAAGTCCTATTTATTTACTTCCTGTTTTTCTTTCTTCTTAATGTTTACTCCCTCCTCTTTTATATTCTTCTGGATCTAACCTTATCCTTTACTTCTCCATCCTATATTCTCTCCCATTTTTTTTGTCTTTCATTCCACAGCTTCTCCATCTTCTTTTTTCCCTGCTTTCCTCAAGTTCGTTCTTTGCATTCTTCTGTTCTTTTTATTTTTTGTTTATTTTAAATTTTTTAACCCCCCACCCCTTACATTTCCTGATCTGGAGCTCATGGGCACGATCTTCTTGTTGCCATAACGCTGGCACTCATTCACTTCATTACCCTGTCTGTTTTTTTTCTCCTTTCCCTTTTTCTGCGACTTGGCTGTGCTGCATTCAGAAGCCTCGTGTTCATTATGATTCGTTGTAACAACAGGCTAATAAGAGCCTTGCCGGAGAAACCATAGCCTCGTGCACACGTGAACTCTCAGCGTTTTTTTCTTCCTCTTCACTTTTCATACGTGGATGAATAGAGCATTGTAGAAGGCTATAAATATGGATTATGATTTTGTTTTTTTGTTTTTTATGATTTATCTTCTTTTTTTTTTTAATGCTACAGGTTTATTTTTTTCCCATAAACACCTGACCTTTGGCGCGAGAGAACAATGAGTCTCTAAAGAAAGAATGAGCTGTTCCCTTTTTACGGCTCGTTTCGAGTCATTTGAATCCTGCTGTGAGAAAGAAAACGATTCCGATTATATCAATTATGATTGTGAGTTTCGATGATCAGTGACAAACAACTCAAAGTAAATGGTAAACAACTGTAGAATACATTTACAGTAAAGTACTGTATTACCATAATCATGTATAAAATTGAGGTGGTAGCTCAGAGGTTAAGGACGTCTCACAATGGCGTATACATAAATGTAAAAAAACACATGAACACATTTTTCTTGTCTGATGATTGAAAAAAATGTATATGCTGAAGTTTATCCAAAGCAACCTGTATGGAATTTACACAGCCGACCAGTTGAGGTTTAAGGGGGGGTCCTTGCTCACGGGCTCAACAGTGGATCAGGTCACATGTTTAATGGTTTAACCCCTTCAATTCCATCCATTCTTTCTCCAATTCTACTCCTCAATTCTACTTCTCCTTACTTTCTGGGAACTCCATCCAACATCCCATTAATAAATTCCCTCTGAGACTGGTTCATTAAAGGGCACAGACCAAGAATACTATCAATTTAAAACTCAGATGGGAGATCAAATACACTTTCTTCCCTTCCTTCTTTTCTTCCTTTTTTAACTTCCTGTTTTACTTTCTTTATTATCCTTCTCCTTTTGTCATCATGTACTCAATTTCTTTCTTCTCATCCTTCTATTTTTTCCTTTCAGTCCACTCTTTTTGTATTCTTCCTATTCTAACCTCTCCTTCACTTCTCCTTCATGTTCTGGTCCCTTTTTTTGTCTTTCATTCTTTCGTCTTTTCCTGATTTTCCAAACTTGGAGAGAAAATACATTTTTCTAGCGATTTGTGGTTTTTCCCCAAACAGTTACCACATTTCTTGGAGGCACACAATTGTCAAAGATTACTTTAATGCTACAACATGGAATTTTCCTTTTACATAAACTAGGAGACCCAAACATGTTCCAGCATGACACTGCCCCTGTGCACAACGCCATCTCCATGGAGATATGCTTAACATAGTTGGAGCGCTGATCTTAAAGCTCAAAGCTCTGATCTCAACCCCAATAAACACTGTTTGGATGAATGTGAATGCTGACTGCACCCCAGGCCTCCTCACATCGCCTACATCAGTACCTGACTTTGTGGCTGAATGAGCGCAAATCTCCACAAGCACACTCCTAAATCTAGTGGAACATCTTCCCAGAAGAGTGGCGGTCATTAAACATGCAAATGGAGACTGAATTTGGAATGGGATAATCAAAAAGCATAAATCTTTTAGTCAGGTGTTCACAATTTGTTTGCCCATATAGAGTAGTTAAAACATTTGCAGCTTGGAGCAAGAAGAAGAAAAGGAAGTAAAAATGAGGAGTGATCAATAGATGATAGATTTTATAATCAGGAAATCAGAGGAATAACGGAAAGTTTACACGGAAGAGGCGAAAACAGAAACGGGAGACTTTTGAGCAAGAGCTAACAGTCGTCTGAAGTGTCATCTATCATTGAATGGTCTGCCCAATCACCACACCTAAATTCTATTGAACTGCTAAGAGATGACCTTCAGAAAAAAATCTCCAACTAGTAAAGAACACTTTTGGAGAGTCTTACAAAAAGCATGTCAAAGTATTTCAGCTAAATGTTTGGAGAAACAAACTATCTGGATTCTAAGGGAAGAAAATAAAGTGTAACATCTCATACATATATATATATATATATATATATATATATATATATATATATATATATATATTTGTTTGGTCAAAGTTAATCTTCATACTATTAAATGACTATTAAATGACCAAATTTGTTGCATATAAACGAAAGGAGCATGAACGTGTCTCTCGTAAACTATAGAAAACTTGCTGTTTCCCATCTTTTTGACATACAATATACAAAACTCTTGTGAATATCTACTGTACAGTATATCAGACAAGGATTTTAGCAATAAACTATACAGAATTTTTAAGTTTATATATAACTAAGAACGAGTGTTATCTCAGTGAACCAGTGAACACTTCCCCATGCTGCCACTGGAGTTATTTATTGCTGCCTTTGATGATTTTGTGAAGACATTTACAGACACGGATGCAAAAAAAACATGAGTTATGAGTTGTTAACTGAGATAATAATAATAAAGCCCTGCTACAGGGGCACTTCTGGATATTTTATTCCTCTTTCTTACATTTATGGTTACATGACATTTAACTGAAAATGTAACTGAAGCTAGAGTAATAAAGTGCTAATGGGCATTCTGTGGTGTTCTTGCAGGACAAATTCACAGAAAAAACTTGCATATTCATTCTTAATTCATAATTAATATGTTAACATATTTTTTGTAATAGGACTCCTTATTCGAGTGTATTCCACTAAATCGTTTTAAACATTTTCCTTGTGGGCTCAATAAAGTATTCTGATTTTGATTTTTGGTTCACCTGTAACAAAAAACGAGCAGTGCAGCGGTGCTTTAGTCCGTCTATCTGCCTGGTGTTTGAACTTCTTTATCTCTTTATCTAAAGAAAATAATAATCTTTCGAAAGATTTTTTGCTAATACCACCGTCAAAGCAATCTCTCCCAGGATACATTTCAATTCCTGGGAAATATTGGCCCCCTAAAAGAAAACACAGGACACAAGAATTGTTGAAAAAGTTGAAAATCACTTAGTCTTTTCCAGGGCTTTTTTATTCAAATCTCCAGTTTTGGTGCCTACTGTAAACTCAAATTACAGTTTTTCACTGTAATTAACAAGGAAACGTACTTAAAGGTAAAAGGCTATTGTTTTTAGTGTGTGTGTGTGTGTGTGTGTGTGTGTGTGTGTGTGTGTGTGGGGTGCTGATCTGCTCACGCTTTAAAAGCGTCAATGAGATGGATGTTTCTTCTAAGTTCTTCTTTAGTTCAGAACAAAAGAATGGACAGAAAAGATTTATGCATGCTGTGTGAACAGAATCAGTAGATCTCGTGGCAGAGCCTACTGAAATTCACAACTCAAAGCTGTATAGCATGCGAGAGTTCAGGAGCACAGGTAGTTGAGGAGAGCTTCCTCAAAGACCTGCCTAAGCTCACAGAGCCAGAGAGATAGACAGAGAGCTGTCACTAGATGCACTTCATGAAAATCTCCAAAGCATGGGGGTGGTCACCTTGACATTTTGGATGTCTCCAGGCTATTGGGCTTAAAGACTGGTCTGATTTTCCTATACCAGGAAAAGGCTTTTGACTGGGTTGAGCATGAATACTTGTGGAAGGTGCTGGAAAATTTTGGGTTCAACCATGTTTTTAAAGCCATGATCAAGGTGCTGTACAGTGAACTTGAGAGTGTACTGAAAGTCCACTGTTCACTGTCAGGAATGCTGTACACGCTAGCAATTGAGCCTCTTTTATTCAACTTAAAAAATCATCTCTTTGGTTTTAATATTCCACACTCTAATGCTTTACTTTACCTTTCAGCGTACATTTATATATATATGGACTCCGGTCCCTGCGCATCGCTAACCAGCTCCAACATCGCTGAAGGTCCAGCATTCAGCTGAAGGACTAGAAAATTGCCAAGACCAGTCCTGCAGAGGAAGAACATTTTACCAAGCATATTGCTCCTGACCTCCCCTATTGGAATGCAGGGGTGAAGCGGAGATGATCTTTGGGACAGTATCGGGAAGATGCTCTACAGGGCCTGGGTTTTATAAACAAGAACAAACTGAGTGGGAGTAACTGAGTAAACAGGTTCTGGCATGGAGAAGCTGGTGTTGGATCTGTGATGATTGCAGATGTTTTATGAATTGCTCAGTAGCTCCTAGTTTTATAACCCCAATGACTGTATAAGACTATAGAAAGAACATTACTTAAATTATTACATTCCAGTGCTCATGTTAGTTCTCACTCTCCAGTGTTCTGTATTGTTTAAAGACTATAATCAAACTCTTGATGTCACCCAAATGAGGATGGATTCCCCTTTTGAGTCTGGTTCCTCGCAAGGTTTCTTCCTCATAACATCTAAGGGAGTTTTTCCTTGTCACAGTCTCCATGGCTGCTCATCAGGGATAAATACACATCATTCACCTTAACGGTTGATTTCTGTAAAGCTGCTTTGAGACAATGTCTGTTGTGAAAAGCGCTATAGAAATAAACTTGACTTGACTTGACTTGACTAAAAAGTGGAGAAATGTTCTTGGTTTTAATTATGATATTAAACAAGAGTGGAGGCAGTGTACAAACCACCGTCAACCCAAAAAAGGCTGCCGACCTCCAGTGGAGGATTTTACATTGTATTATCTCTGTGAACTCTTTTATTTGTATTTTAAACCATGATATTTTACAAGACTGTCTGTTCCATTCACAGAGAGAAACTGTTTGAGTTTTTAGAATGTATTTTCAATTCATTTAATGTGAAGTTTACTTTTCAATGTTTGAGTTTTGGTTTTTAAGTATGTCAGGAGGAACAGGTATATGTGCCAACTAATTAATTCTTTTTTTGGGCAGGCTAAAATGACCATATACCTGAGCAGACAAAACAAAGTGACAAAAACGTTCCAGACAAACGAAATCAAGGATTTTGGTTGATTTTAAATGTTTATGAGGCTGTGTGGTGTTGTAGAGAAGCTCTGTGTTCTGGAAAAGAGGAAGAACTGCAATCATTAACTGTCATTGGCTGGTTGAATTTATATCTATTTATAATTGTATTTATTTATCTATTTATTTAATTAACAAGCCAACCTGATACCATCTGGCATTTAATATGACTTATCAAATAAAGGATTGTAAAGGTAAAAAGTTTTTTAAATTGCTTACAGAAAAGACTTTTATGGTTAGGAGAGAACGTGTGTGTGTGAAAGAGAGAGCAAGAACGTGCGTGCGTGTCTGTGTGTGTGTGTGAGTGAGTGAGTAAGAGAGAGAGAGAGAGAGAGAGAGAGAGAGAGAGAGAGAGAGAGAGAGTTTCGCGCGCTGAGACACTCTGGAGCCGAAATGAGCACATAACCAGCTTTGCGCGCACCGAGTTATTTGGGAAGTGCGCACAGAGAGTGTGTTTGTGTGTTTGTGTGTGTGGGAGCTTGTGTGACGCCGTCGTGTTTCATGCAGTGTTTGTGGGACCTGGGAAACCTTATGGATCTAAAGGAAGGGATGAACCGCTCTGGTGTGAACGAGCCCAGCGCGGGATGGTGTGAGAACGGGACGCAGGACGCGGCGGCACCGGGGAACCTGGAACTCGACATCGGCGTGGACAACGTGGTCGCGCTGCTCGCGTTCGCGCTCATCTTCGCGTTGGGGGTTTTGGGCAACTCGGTGGTGATTGCGGTGCTCGCGCGCAGACGTCCCGGAGCTCCGCGCGGCACCACCAACATCTTTATCCTGAATCTGAGCGTGGCTGACCTGTCCTACCTGCTCTTCTGCGTGCCCTTCCAGGCCACCGTGTACGTGCTGCCCACCTGGGTGCTGGGCGCGTTCCTTTGCAAGTTTACGCACTACTTCTTCACCGTCTCCATGCTCGTGAGCATCTTCACGCTCTCTGCCATGTCCGTGGACCGCTACGTTGCCATCGTCCACTCGCGCAGGTGCTCCGGGGTGCGCGTGGCGCGGCACGCCGTGCGCGCCATCGCTGTGATTTGGGCGCTTTCGCTGGCCATGGCGGCACCCGTGGCGCACCACCAGAACATCATCAGGCGCGAGGAGAACGCCACGTACTGCTGGGAACTGTGGCCGAGCGCGCGGGACCGGAAGATCTACGTGGTGTGCACGTTCGTTTTCGGCTACCTTCTGCCGCTGCTGCTCATCTGCTTCTGCTACGCCAGCGTGAGTGATCATCATCATCATCATCATCATTATCAAACTAATCTAAAGAGAGAATAATGAAGAGAATAGAAAAAAATTAAAAGTAAAAGTGAAAAATAAATTTTATATATATATATATATATATATATATATATATATATATATATATATATATATATATATATGTGTGTGTGTGTGTGTGTGTGTGTGTGTGTGTGTATATATATTTATATAAAAGAAAAAGGAAAGAAAATAATGCAATGTAACAAAAGCAAATTTTTTTTTAAAAAAGAGAAAAAAAGGACCTTTGAAACTGAGTAAAAAAAAAAAAAAAGAGAGATCCAAACAAAACCAGAACAGAAAATGTATGTATATACATAAATACATAATTTTTCTTTGTTTACTTATATAAATAAAGTAAGAAAAAAATTCAAAGGAAAAACAGAAAGAAAGAAAGAAAGAAAGAAAGAAAGAAAGAAAGAAAGAAAGAAAGAAAGAAAGAAAAACAAGTGACAACAAAATAGAAAAACCGAGAAGAATTGTTTGAGTAATAAATAGAAAAGGAATTTGAGTAAAAGAAAGTAAGAAAAGGATTGAAATGGAGGGGAGAAAAACTAAAGAAAAACTAAACAAATACATCATAATCGAATGTTTCAGGTGTTTCACATACGTGCCACAAACACACACACACACACACACACACACACACACACACACACACACACACACACATATATACACTAGCATGTCACTGTCACTGCTGCTCTGAGAATGAACCAGCATGAGTCATCAGCAGGGGTTTCGTGGTGGCCTCTGTCTACTGTTAGCTGGATTACAGGAGGACTAACATGTTTTTCAGTATACTACAGTTGGTGAACTACAGTCAGTACACTACAGTTGGTGTAATACAGCCAGTAAAATACAATCACTACACTACGGTCTGTACAATGCAGTCAGTACACTACAGACAGTACAATGCAGTCAGTACACTACATCCTATATATTACAGTCAGTACACTACAGCCAGTAAAATACTGTCAGGACACTACAGTCAGTACACAAATGTCGATAAAATACAGTCAGTACAATACAATCAGTATACTACTGTAGGTGAACTACAGTCAGTATAATACAGCCAGTACAATACTGTCAGTACACAAGAGCCAGGACAATACAGTCAGTACAATAAAATCAGTATTCTACAGTAGGTGAACTACAGTCAGTACTCTACAGTCAGTATAATAGAGCCAGTACAATACAGTCAGTACACTACAGTCAGTACACTACAGACAGGACAATACAGTCAGTAAAATACAGTCAGTACAATACAATCAGTATCCTACAGTAGGTGAACTACAGTCAGTACTCTACAGTCAGTATAATAGAGCCAGGACAATACAGTCAGTACACTACAGACAGGACAATACAGTCAGTAAAATACAGTCAGTACAATACAATCAGTATCCTACAGTAGGTGAACTACAGTCAGTATAATACAGCCGGTACAATACTGTCAGTACACTAGAGCCAGGACAATACAGTCAGTACAATAAAATCAGTATTCTACAGTAGGTGAACTACAGTCAGTACTCTACAGTCAGTATAATAGAGCCAGTACAATACAGTCAGTACACTACAGTCAGTATAATACTGTCAGTACAATACTGTCAGTACACTAGAGCCAGGACAATACAGTCAGTACAATAAAATCAGTATTCTACAGTAGGTGAACTACAGTCAGTATAATAGAGCCAGTACAATACAGTCAGTACACTACAGACAGGACAATACAGTCAGTAAAATACAGTCAGTACAATACAATCAGTATCCTACAGTAGGTGAACTACAGTCAGTATAATACAGCCGGTACAATACAGTCAGTACACTACAGTCAGTACACTAGAGCCAGTGCACGAGAGCCAATATAATACTATCAGTACAATAAGGTCAGTACAATACTGTTAGTATACTACAAAAGGTGAACTACAGTCAGTACACTGCAGTCTTTATAATACCACCAGTACACTACAGTAAGTACACTACAGGCTGCACAATTTAGTCAATATACTACATTAGATGCACTACAGTCAGTAAACTACAGTCAGTACACTACAGCCAGTACAATACTATAAGTATACAGTACTACAGTCAGTACACTAAAGCCAGTAAAATACTATCAGGACACTACAGTCAGTACACTACAGTCAGTACACAAATGTCAGAAAAATACAGTCAGTACACTACAGTAGGTAAACTACAGTCAGTAAACTACAGTCAGTGCACCACTGTCAGAACATAGCAGTCAGTACAATACAGTCAGTAGACTATAGTCAGTACACTACAGCCAGTTTAATGCAGTCTCTAAAATACCGTTAGCACATTACAGCCAGTACAATGCAGTCAGTACACTGGGGTCAATAAAATACAGTCAGTACAATAAAATCAGTATACTAGTCAGTACAATGCAATCAGTATACCACAGTAAGTGCACTATTGACAGTACAGTACAGTCAGTGTACTAGTAAGTAAGGATACCTGTTAAATGGGGACTAAGCAAAGGTACAAGACTAGCAAGTGACTAAATAGAGATCAGTGTCCTCAGTCTGCTCCTATAAAAGTGTGCACCTCAAGCGTGAACTGTGAGGCACAACTTTTCTCTAAAGCTGGGTCTCTCTTTTACTGGTGTTATGTATGATGCTACTAAGGAACTGGAATGCATCAGAAAGATGCATAGAAGGCTGGATGAATAGATAGATTACATTCACTTACTTCATCCTCTTCATTTGCTCTGCAGTTTGTTAAAGCAGGTTGATGTAAAAGCTGTGATTGTTGTCTGCTCATTTTGCAGGTTTTAAACCACTTACATAAAAAGCTGAAGAATATGTCAAAAAAATCAGAGGCATCTAAAAAGAAGGTAAGCATCTTTTTTTATTTCCTCTTTAAAGTTTGAATAATGTCCTTTAGCATCACAGATCACAGACTGAACTGCAAATGGAATCATTAGGGCTGCAACTTCAGGCTGTAAGCCCCAAAGGATTTTTCCAGCCGGGATTTATTAAATAACGTTTTTTCCTTACCCACTGCTCTCACTTTAAAAATTCAATTATGTTCTGTTAGGCCTGGCAGTGGGCCCCTTCCTGAGACCTGCTGTGACTAGTGTGGATATAAGTTACAGTTTTTTTTAGTAGATATTGAATGCCATATATCATTTAGTTGACAATATACTGCAGATGTGGTATAAATGTAAAAAATGAACTGTAGCCAGTGGTAGATTGCTGATGTTGATTAAGCACCTTGTAGTCTACTTGGTTAAGTAATGTTCCAGTGACTGGTGTGCAACAAGCCTGAGGCTGGAAAATCAAGATGTTCTTCAAACACAGGTCATTTAACTTCATGGTAATGTCTAAGGACCTACAGTAAATGTATGTGATGTGCAATGGTTGACAGATGAATCAGGGTTTGTCCTCCTCAAGGCAAAAAAAAAATTTCATTTACCCAAAGCCATGATGGCAATGAAGCTAAAAATCCTTCATGAAACTTTTGATAGCAGCAAGAAAACAACACTACATTAGATATGGTTTGTTCAAAGCCATATGTACATTCATGCAATTATCAATGGCCTTAAGGCTTTATGAATATTTCTATAACAACAGCTACGTTTTTTTATTTTATTTACAATTGACTATACGAAATGGCAGACTGATGAACATCCACGCTATGAAACAAATGACTTGTGACTATTTGCAAGACAAACATAAACATAAAAACATGAATAAAATATATGCAAGTCACCACTAGTTCATATATAATTTTTTTTTTTTACACAAAAAAGCCAAAAAGTCACCTGTTTTTTAAACTATTCATCTTAACACAGTGTAGCTGTACTTGCACATATTGTTATCTGTAAAAAAAAATGTTTTTTAAATGTAATACTTTATTTTAACAGTCATTTTGTAATTGTAAACTGCATTCTACTGCTTTCTGAATTACTGAATCGGTAAATTTGACAAAAAACTTTTTGTAAAAACTGCTGATTTGTTTGGTTTAGTACTTTACAATGTGATTTTTAAATTCTGTAAATCGAACACAGTTTTAATAGTTTTTCTCTTTACAAAAATCTGATTTTGGTTGTACAAAATTTCATAGTTAATTTTACAGACATATTTCTTAGGGAAAAAAGAAAAAAAAAAAGATGGAAAACAACATAGAAAAAGCAGGAACAAAATCAGGTATCTGTGTCAATTCTTTTTTCCAGAGTTACAATCTGGAGCACATCTCAAGCCCACAGTAAGGGGCGAAGCCTGTTTCCAATTGAACAGAATTAATCAGTGTACCAAGAGAGACGTACAAGCAATACAGTTGGTATTACTTTTTGAAACACGGCTGTTGGAGGGTATGGGTGATTTTTTTTTCCCAATAATTGTTTTCGAATAAGTGACAGAAATTATTGACTAGTCAACAAACAGACTGGGAAAAACCAAAACATATAAATAAATGGACAAACAAATTGGGGTCAGTAGAGGAGTACACAATTACCAACATGGCCTGAAGTCTTTGTACCATTTTAAATTGCAAGAAAATGTGTGTGGGGCACAAATAGAAGACCCATGAACCCTTGAGACACTCCTCGTCAGTCAGGCAAATATTTAGATCCAGGTGGAGAGTCTGTGTGTGTTAGTGGAAGTGGACAATAATGATGTATCAACCGATACAAAATTTGTACCTGGCTGGAAAAAGCAGGTCAATCAGATTTGGTTCAAAAAGAGATGGAAAAGAAAACACACCTTGCAGATATGTGAAGCAATGAGTATTGGGTCAAAAAAAAAAATGAAGATATGCTTCTTTTTTTTTTTTCCATAGCAAGGATACGGCCATTAAGGTGCTGCAGAAACCTGATCTTTTCTAGCTACAAATGAAACATAAGCTTTTTGAAATCTTTATATCCAAATCTGAATAGAAATCAATACTGTAGACTGAAACGAGTGAAAAAGACCAAGTGGTAAGAGTGAGAATAAATAGGCAAGCTGAGGATTCATCATGGATTCAATATTCATGGACCAAATGTAGTAAAAAAAAAAAATATCTCAAACTGCAAGCCTAGTATTATTACTGGAAATGCGAACAAGTCTTAGACAAATCGCCTTGGGTTTTCTTTTTTAAGGAGAAAAAACAAGCATATTTTAGATTCTAGGGCTGTTTGTGCGGTCTAAACTTAAATTTAGACTGTATTTTATTTTTAAATTGTTATACTCTCCTCAGGCAGAAGTCCTGGATTTAATCCCATTGTTCTTTTCCAACTCAGTTCACCTAAAAATAGTTACTGAAAAAAGTTAGCATGCATAAATTTTGCAGCAACTTTAATACGCTGAATACCAGCATTCTGTCATAAGCACACACACACTACATGGCATAGTAAGCCATCAAATTTTTAATTAAATACATTTTTTCAGTGAAGTATTTTTCCCAAGCGCACCCTTAGAACTCTGCTATTTAAATATAATCAGTAAATTATAAACATATACCTAATGTCATGGAAATTACACCAATCCCTTAGGTGAGAAAAGGATTTGTAATTTGTATTTGCAAAATGCCCTGTTTCAAAGGACTGCCCTCGATCACATTTTCTTTAAATTTTTGTGTAGCATCTGCAATGAACAAGTCTGTATAGGAACAAGGACTTGTATCCTCCTTAGAGACATAAACAACAAACAAGTGTTGAGGTAACATCGGAAACTGACAAAGATATAAATATATGATCTATATAATGATTTGGTAGCAACTCTTCTATGACCTGTATTGGGTTGTGTTATGTTGGGAATCTCTGGTCTAATTTCCTGTTTCATTAGAAGTAATGTTAATAGTAAAAAATAGGTAGCATGTAATTATATTGTCATTACATCTTATAATTCCTTATAACATCTTATAAATGAATGATAACACCTTTAAAAACATTTTTACTTTTAACTTTCCAAGTATCACACAATTCACTTCATGCATAAAGTTTCCAAGATTTATAATTAAAATTGATCTGCTCATGAAACATCTTTTTAAAATTTAGGGTACTTTCAGAATGCGTACAGTTTTAGGATGTAAATTTGGGAACTAGTTGATATAATTTAACTTTAGCTAACATTGCATAACCGAACACTGTTGCCTTGTCTATATATTATTTCCGAAGAATTGATCTATTTGCTATTTGGTTCATTACCCTCCAAAATCTAGAGAACATTTTTGCACATGTATGTTGTTATACATGAATCATTTTGGCCTTTATCATTCTCGTCTTCTTGTCTTTTTTGTCACAATATGAGGGGCTTAAATCATTTTAGGGCTCTGGTTAACAACATTTAGGTATACTCTGGGTTACTTCAATATTTCCTAATATTTATATACAGTCTTGATGTTGGGATTGTAAAATAACCGTAAGATAAAACACTCAAAATGAAGCTGGCATGAATGTACTACCAGGGCTCAGTACAGACTCAGGTTACTATGCTCAGTACAGGTGTATTTCAACGATAACGTTAAATCTTTAGCATTAATTTTCCATTTTTTAAAGCGAATTGATTTTGTGGAATAAATTACAAGTATCAAAAAAAGCCGCATAATCAGCTGACTGCGCAAACTGTCATGCACCCTAGAAATGAACTCTATTTCTGCTTATTTAATCCAAAACAAATGTAATTTTTTTAGTATATCTCTTTTAAAAATGGACCTTGTCAAAAGACAGCTTTAACAGAAATAAATAGGCTGAAGATATACATCCATAAAGAGCAAGCCAAGGGCCAGAGTGCAAGAAATATAGTTCTTTAGATTCTGCTATTTCATGCGCGTGAAATAAAGTTTAGACAAATCCTGACATATTACTACAATTTGTTGGATCTGTCTACACTGAAACGAATCAGATTTTTTGTTACTGTGAAAGTGTGAAAATCCAATTTCCTAATTCTTTACAGAACTTTCTTTCTTCTCTAAACATGGATATAATCATATTAATTATGATGCTCAAAGCGGTTTTCCATTTACAGTGTTGATTTAACAGGCAGAACGCGACAGATCCAAACACTGTCTGATATGAAACCAAACAGCAAAGCTGCTCACATTAACATGATAAAGTGCTGCTCTAAATGGTTACATAAGATAATGACACAGTATGATGAAGCGTCTCTTTTGGGTTTGTTTATTAAGGCATGTGCCGGATTTGCCACGGTCTAGTCGTGTGCGGCCACCGTGAGCCGGGGCAAAGTGGAGCCTGTCTCTTATCAGTGTGACTGATGAAGGTTAAAAGCAGCGTTCAGATGGACATTACTCAGTTCGCTTTCTGAGAACAGTGCCGTTAAATACAGCTGAGGAAACGGCACTATCGCCACGGTTACGAAACGACAGCTCCTATCTGAATACACACACACACACATTGTGTGTCTGATGAATCAGTAATTCACTTACATGAGTTTAGGTATGGTCAGTATTTTGTATGTGACCTACATGGTGTTAATTTTGAAGTTCAAGGTCAGGACTCAAACCAGGGTGAATGTCTGAACCCTCTCAGGATGTGCCACAATGCAGAAACTCAGACATGTTTAAAGGTTCATGTTTTTGTTACTGAAAATCCTTACACAGAAAACAGAGAAAGGAAAAAAATGCCAATATAACAAAAAAAATCCACAGGGGCAAAGGTAGAAATCGACACAACCTTCTTCTCAAAATTAAGTCAAATACTGTCAAACAAAGTCTTCTCAGAAACAGAGGAGAAACGAAAGAAAAAGGGAACAATATCTTAGACAGGCGTCAGTCAGACTCCTCAGATCCTAACAAAACAACTGGATCACCAAAGCATTTTATTTTCCTGAGGCAATGCGCCAAGCTTTGTCATTTGCACAGCTGGGACACATGGGAAATTTCATACTGAAATTCATATGGTGGCTCAACAGGGAGCTCCATGTATTACACAACATGACCCTGTTGTGTACCAAGTTTCTTTCCCCAAGTTTCTTTCCCCCAGGCAATCACCCTCATTAAAAACTCACCATAATTATATTCCCTGCTTCATATCTATAAGTACTGCATTATCAGAACTGTCAGTCATCACATCATCCGTATATGTTACACACACTATTGCTGCTGTACATTGTACAAGTTCTGAAGTAACTCTTTATAATACCTGACGCACAATACTGTTACTTGCACGACCATGCACTCTCACACATTACTGATGTCATATACTCTGTATCTCTATTTAATACTCGTACTGTCTATATTGTCGCACAAATTCCTCGTGTGTTACTTGGCCAATAAACCTGAATCTGATTCTGCAATATACAAATGTGAACACTATATCGAATAAACAAAAAGAAACATAGAAAAAACAAAAGATACACAAAATCCTGAGGGGTTTTAAGTAGAAGCCGTCAAGATAAAAGCAGCTGAAAAAGCGAGTGTGCTGTATGAATACTGCTGTTGATGTTCTTTTTAGCTCTCCTCAGGCACTTGTCTGTGGTAGGAAGTGATAACTTAGTGGTTAAGATGTTGGTCTGAAGGACATAAGTTCAATTCCCAGCACCACCAAGCTGCCACTGCTGGGCCCTCGAGCAAGACTCTTGAATTAATGAGATAATTGTGGGTAGCTCAGAATGAGTACATCTGCCAAATGTGCTGAAAAGTCCTATACAGTGGATGGTGATAGGGAATTTGTTATACTGATGTTGTGAAAGGTTGTTGACTGAGCAAAATTTAGACAATCCAGTGTTCATGTGTCCTGCTATAAATGTACTGCTGTTTATTATGGGGTTTATTTTCCCATTTTCGCTTCCCCTCAGCTGGCAATACAATAAAGGGCAATCTCAGCGGATACATTTTTTTAAATTCTTTTATCACTATTTTACTTTTCAAGGGTTTTTTTTCCATGTGTATAAAAAAATTTCTTTCAGGTGGCTTTTTTTTCTGGGAGCCCTTTATTGTCTAAGCCCTTTAGTACTTTTTTGCTTACTTTTTTTTTCTGATCCCAACCAGTCCTTCATTAAGCCAAACCCATAAAAAAAAAAAACATTTGGAACCTAATTGTGTAGCAAATTTTGCGGCCAATAAATATAAATGAATGTAATAATGTACTATTTGTTAGCTCCATTTGTGACTAATCCGATTAATTAAAATGGCATTTATTCAGCTACTTTTCCATGATTCTGTGATTTTGCTCTTTTTGCAAAAGCAAAAGCCTTGATGTTGTTCAGAAAGCACACGTTATTCTTTCTCCCTTTCCTACGTTTGCATATTTCCATGGCAACCAAAGACTATTATCAATTATGTTGTTTTTATAACATACCTCTTATAATGACACAATGTTTTTTCTTAATTTGACAGGATGCTTTTGTCATTCAAAACAAGTTTCTTTTTGTAAATAAGTTGGTACAAAACAACACTAAATCTTTTTTCTCCCTCTCAAGTGGTGCCACATGGCCATTAGCCAATTATAGCCTTTGATCCATAGCCATTAGGCAATCATATCCTTCTGTGATCTCTTCTATATACCGAATGGCACAGTGTCCTGAATGTTCTATTTGGAGGAAGCCCTCACCCTCCCCAATTGGTAGCTGTTATGGAAGAACTGGCTAGTAGATGTGAATTGAAAATGAAAAAATGGAAAAAATGGGGTAAGAGAAATTCTCTAAAATGTTTGAAGAGATACAGTGGCTGTCAAATATAATGCTACATTTTACCACAGTTTGGTAGATGATTTTGGGTACCACCCAAGCACAGACAGGGTTTCTGAAGCTCTCTTAGTTGATTTTAACCAAGATCAAGATATAAATAGTTGGATTATTACAGGATCATAAAGACAAATGTTATTAAAACTGTCATTTTAATTCTATGGTTTTACATATCAGGACATAATAGAAATCATCGGGTCTTTAGGCAGGTCTTGGAATGAGCTAAACACAACCTCAAATGAACAACACATGACATAGAGTGTCATTATTTATTTTTACAGAAATCAAGGCAGATTGGAGAAACAATGTGTGAGAAACTTTATGATTCGAGTACACCTTATGATTCAGTAGCTTGTGGAAGCACTATTGGCACCAGTAAGTTAAAGTAAACTTGTGAAAACATTTAGTCTTTAAAAAATTTTATATTAAACGTAAAACACACACACACACATATATACAAATTTGTATTACCCAAATGGGGTCTAACAAATGTAAACTATTGAATTTTTTCATATATTTAATTTTATTTAATTAATTTAATTTGTGCCAATTTAATTGATTACTCAATTAATTCAATAAAATAAAAAGTATATTGAATTAATTGTATTTATTTAATTTTTATATATTTTATAAAATGTTATAAAATATTATTTTAGATATTATTTAACCAAGCAGGCATTATCCTGACCCCTAAACCTTTGTTCTGATCAATGGTAAGAACCGCGCTAGTCAGTATATGTCTTGTACTGTATTTTAATTTATGAGTATGTGTGTGTTTTTCCCCAGACAGCACAGACAGTGTTGGTGGTCGTGGTGGTGTTTTGCCTCTCCTGGCTCCCTCATCACATCGTTCATCTGTGGGTGGAGTTCGGCTCTTTTCCCTTGAACCAAGCGTCTTTTATGTTCCGTGTTATCGCGCACTGCCTGGCCTACAGCAACTCTTCTGTCAACCCCATCATCTATGCGTTCCTCTCAGAGAATTTCCGCAAGGCGTACAAGCAAGTGTTCAAGTGTCAAAGCAATGGTGGGTCGCCGTCCAACGATGTTAAGGGAGTACGCAGCAAAGCCGAGACGCCACCGATCACCAACTGCACCAGTCTTTAAGAGGGACACAATGTGTTTAAAAAAAAATTATTTTGGAATATGATAAAGTCTAATAAAGTGAAGAAAGACTTAAACTTCTATATGTATATAAAGCCTTCCTGATGCAGTGTATACAGTGTACTATATTTGTCCTATTTTTCCTGCCTGTCCTCATGTGTTGTGATTATCCCCAGCTTGGTTTCTATGCCAATCTTGTAAAAACAACCATTTAGAGCATGAGAGATGATTCTGGGTGGATGAATAAGAACCAGAAGATGGTCAGTGAGCCTTGTGAAAGGCACATTTGGGTTTTTTTGGACTGAAAATAGAGAAAATGGGAACATTGATGCTTAAATGAAGCTCTGAATCCTTGATTTGTATTGGAGTTACCTTTTGGTTTGAGGACATTTAGAGCAATTGTGTGCTTTTGAAAGCCTTGTCATAAACCTTAGACATTTGCAGCTCCTGCACTGTGCTTCTCTTCATAGAAACAGTCAATGTGTCCAGTCTTTCAATCAAAAATGCACTACCATGTCAGAACCACTGAGAGAAAGAATGGACGGACAATTTTGTTTTATCTCTACTTATTTATCTCCTTGCCAAGGTTGATGTAAGTGTGTATTGAAAATGCCAAGAAGCATAAATTGGTCATGTTCTGAAATGTTCATATTAGGTTGTATCTCTTTTCATGTGTAAAATCTTTCCAGCTTCTATATGAATTTGACCACAATATGACACTATAAAGTGAGTATAGCTTATTTTGGGTAATTATACATAGGTATGTCCTTTAGCAGTCTCAAGGTTGTCATTTCTTGCTATGTCTCATTTGGTTTATATACCACTTATCCTACACAGGGTCATGGAGGAATCTAGAGTTTATCTTAGGCTGAATCAAGTGCCAAATTAGCCTACAATGCATGTCTTTGGACTTGAGGGGGAAGGAGAGATTCCGTGTGGTGAGGAGCCCACACGGAGAACATGCAAAATGTGCACATATATCCATTTACATTCAGAAGAAAGTTAGCAAAAAACAAAAACTAGCCTACACAATGCAAGAGCTAATCAAGACGAAGCACCAGCCTGGCTTTTATCAACAGTTAACTACTTTGCACTGGTTAGCCTTAAAAATGAATGCTAACTAGTGCAACCATCAATCATGGACTACATTTGACATTACATGGATATTAAATTACTGAACCCTAACATCATCCTTCTTTCTAATTTGTTTTCATGTGGAGATTTGTTTTCCAAAATCTTTTTTTCTATTCAGAATTTCAATTTATGTGCAGCATGTTTCAGCGCATATGTGCTGTAAATCTCGACTTTTGTGCAATGAACCCTGTGCATGTTTCATGTGTGTATATGTTGAATTGTAACTTTATTTATGACCTTATGACACTGTTGTATATTATGAAGAGGAAATGTGTGCCTCTTTTCATGGAGTACCTCGTGTGAAACTTTGTGTTTAAGTCACTCGTCGACTGTAACGATACATAGGTTGCTTATTTTCTGGACAACTCAATGAAGTGTGTGTTCAAATGAGGCACACACATTACTAATAAAGTGAGATTTAAAGTCTGTGTGTCTTGCTTATTATGAAGACTAGGCTTATTTTGTTCGTTATTGAAACACAAATATTTACAGTATATTTGTCACAATCATTTACTAATTTCTGGATTAACAATGGCTCCACTCAATCATTTTATTGGAGCAGAAATCTGTCTTATTCTCACATTGTGATAAATCATACACAACAGTTTGTGGACACCTGACTGGTAAGATTGTATGTGGTTTTTGAATATCCCATTCTACATTTAATCCCCATGTGCAATAAGCTCCACAATAAGTATATGTACAATAAGCTTCACTCTTCTGGGAAGATGTTCCACTAGATTCCAAGGGGTTCTTATGGACATTTGTGCTCATTCAGTCACCAGTAATGTCAGGTACTGATGTAGGTGAGGTGAGTAGGCCTGGGGTGCAGTCAGCATTCACATTCATTCCAAAGGTTTTCAATATGGTTAGAATGCAATAGCAGACCACACAAGATCTTTCACTCCACACTATGTAGACCATATCTTCATGACGCTGGCATTTGTGGCAACAGTCTTAGTAGGAACCACATATGGCTGGAAAAGTCAGGTGTCCTAATACTTTTAAGGCTGTTCAATATAATAAATTGTACAGCATTCAGAGGTTTTCATGCAAAATCTTGTGACTTTAATTCCTTTAAAGCTTTATAGCTTCTTTTTGTGGTGAGTGTATTTTTTAAAGGATTTCTAGCACCTCATTTTTTACAGAACACCGTTAATCTTTGCATTGCTCATCACCATTTTCATTATTTTCATTAATTATTTTATTTATTTCAAATCAAGTATAACTAACAATGATTGCAGACTAGTGAAACCCTGATTCATCATAAACACAAAACCACAAAAACATGATTTACAGAATGATTATTCCCCACTTCAATTCTGAGACATTTAATAGAGACATATCACGTTATCAGCTTTATTATCAGCATTATGTCTCTAAAAGCTGATTATATCTTATAATTGTACCAATTAAAGATTGATTAAGATTGAGGCACTTGTATACTTTTTTAGCTTTATAGATTTTAGTAATAATAATAAAATAAAATAAAAACATAAATCGCCAGATAACACAATGCTCATTTCACATTATTTATTTGTACAATCAGCACAATTTTCATCACAATTTTTATTGTTAAAGCTGTGAGGGATCTACAAACAGAATAAAGAGTGCTAGACTGTGGACTGTGGTCGAAAACAGAACAAGTGACCTGATTGTGACCTGAAAAACAAGGTTTAGAAATGTCAAGAGTATGAAAACTAAGCAAATACTTTGCAGTTTGGTAATGAAAAATGTGATTGTGTGTTTATGTATTTGGGAAAAGAAGTCTTTGGCGGCCATGTTTGAGGACCGCAGTATTTCCTGGGAAATCAGGTTGCAAATTTACTGTGACCTGACACACTGGGATGTTTAGATCTATCTATCTATGAGTGCAAATGAGTCCAAAATTTTTGGAATCGGGGTTGTACATTTTGGACCTACATCTGCACAATCATGATATCAGCATGTTCAGTGGACTCTCACAAACCTCTTGTGTCTTGAAATGCTGATGATTGTGATGTAAAAGGTCACTATTTTCAGGCAAATATTGACCATATAAAAAAAAAAATGCACGCCTCTGTTGTTGAACTCGTATCATGTAAAAGTAAAGAGCAATATCATGTCTATTATACTGTGAGAGAAAATCCTCATAGGAAATCAATACACTTTTAATAAAACAGATCCATCACACTACCATTCTTATTACAGTCATTGACTCAAAAGAACATTTCGTTCATTATAATACTGCAAATAATTAAAACTTAAAAGTCTCAGCAAATCAATGCATGATAGGCATGCTCATAACAGCATTTTAGGATAAACAAGGGCACCCAATGTGCTTGAAAAATATGACAAAAAATAAAATCCATGCTTTTTTTAACCCGTAGATATCTTTGAAACCTGAAGGTTGTGTCTATACAACTTGGTGGTTAACAGGTAACATATAGCTGAGTATCATCAAAAAACAACATCTTAGTACTCCATCACTAAGACTGTAAGTCTTCTTCGGTGTGTAGCATGAGCAGGATGCAGTGTAGGAACTTGTATATTATTTGGATAAATCCGAGAACCATAATAAATATGTAGTTATACCAGGGGTCATGAGATATTTGGGTAATACTAAAAGCAGATGATTAATCAGAATATATGGAACAGAAAAACAAGACCAGAAGTGTAGGTAGACATAGTAATCAAAGACTTATCACAGAGGGGGACAGACCCAAGAGCAAGTAACCAACACATGGAGAACAACAAAGCTATCACAATGAGAAGTTTATACATATATTACTGAGGTAACGCTCAAAGTTGTAATTCCACCTAGTAAATTAACCTGCTACATATACAGGTAGTCGCCAAGTTGGTTTGACTTACGATTTTCCGATCTTACGATGACAAAATTGTACGAATCTAAACATTTTCACTTAGCATTTACATTTTTTACGATACATTGATATGTTGAAGGAATGAACACATCTCCCACCTTATGAGATGCCTTACTGTCTTATATTAACTGTGCTGATATCAGCATAACCATAATGCAATAAAATTCTACAACCACAACTTGGCTGTGTTTTACAAACTGAACCACTAACCTTCTCTTTCTTTCCCCATTTATAAATGACAATAATGTCAATAGTGAAGACCACTGGTTATTGTGAAAGCGATCATTATTTCAGCTAACTGTTCTATCAATTTCCAGACATGATCCAAATGCACTTTCATCTAACATGTGATCTATCTAAAGGTATAAGAAACAACTAATGTGGTGAAATTGGAACACAACCCAACATCAAAGACACCTGTAAATCACAAAAACAAAACGTAATACCTTTATATTACTTTTTTTTTCTCTCAGCTCAGCGGGACATGATTTATACTCAGTTCTTCCGATTTATAAACCTTTTTCCTTCTGCATTATTATTCTGGCCGAAGCTATTGAATCCCCAAAAGATTTATAGCAGAGTTATAGCAATGGCTGCAAATATTTTTATTTATTCCTGTTTTTGTATTTTCCACGGTTCTGTAGATTGGAAATAGAAGCCATTTTTGTTCTCATACTTTTTCATATGTTAACTGGTAAGATCAAAATCGATGCCTATAATATTTAAGGTGCATTTTTGTTAGAATTGTTGGATTGGGAGATTTCATTTGTTATACTGTAAATAATGATACATACTTTTAATATATCCTTAATGGTCAACAAATAATAAAATAACAAGAATGATTTTATTTATTTTCAACATTTCAAGTGATTTCAATAAATGGATTGGTAAATATAGTCTTGGGTCCTGAGTTTTTTTTCTCTAAAATCTTATATATATATATATATATATAGTGTTCTTCGTTTTTCATTGTTTAGCTGTTTATAATGTCGCACTTCATAAATGTAAGTATATTGAATGATAATACATTTTTTCAGGTACCAGTCTACTAAAGATTTAGTTCTGTAACTAATTCCTCCTGTTTTATAAAGGAAATGGCAAATAAAAGAAAGAAAGAAAGAAAGAAAGAAAGAAAGAAAGAAAGAAAGAAAGAAAGAAAGAAAGAAAGAAAGAAAGAAAGAAAGAAAATATGCTGAGGGCATTCAGTCTAGGTAACAGCTTGCAGGTAACATGATTAATTAATTTTGTATGTAAATAAGTAAGTAAGTAATAGGTCAAAAAATAATATAAATAAATAAATAAACAAACAGGTAAAGCATTGAAAATGGGTTATCCAATCAGTCATAGAGCAGCCAAATGGTATGTGCAGTTCATGGCTGTAATACTGACAACCTTCATATTATTTCCAGGTTAAATGCATTTTTAAGATTAATTCAGGTTTTACCGTTTGCATTTTCATCTATGGCATTTGGCAGATATCCTTACTGTACACTGAGTGACTTACAGTTATCGCTGTTGTATTATTTATACAACTATGGGTTAAGGGCCTTGCTCAAGGGCCCAGCAGGGGCAGCTTAGTGGTGCAGGGATAATTACCCATGACCTTGTGATCAAAAGTACAACATCTTAACCACTTAGCTACTACTTCTACTTATAGTGGAATCACTTCTTTATCCCAGCATGAGAAAATGGATGAAGATCATAGACACACTTCTGTAAATCATTCCAGGAAAAATGCTAAATGCTCTAAATGTAAAAGTAATAGCTTTTTCTAAGCACACTATATGCAACATATTGTATGAAGATTGAGAATTTAGGCTTTGTGGCCAGTTTGTGCCTGGCATTTTAGGAACACCTGGAAAGATGGATGGCATCATGATTTCTGCCAAGTTTCTAAGATGCTTTTCTGTTTCGCACTTTAATGCAATTTGCTGCAAAAAAATAATAATGTTTTAAAAGGAAGAATCAGCAGGTACACCATTTTTTTTTCTTTTTGTCTTGCAGTCGTGTTAAGAAATTACTTTTGTAATATTGCAAGTTGTCAAACGAAAAGCTACTCGTGATTTAGAATAGCTAAACTACAGCCAGGGTACACTTTTATAATACACAAGATAACAAGGAAAAAATACAGATACAAAAAGGACTCATGCACAACTTTTGGTTTATGGGGATACCCTATCTAGCTAGCTAATGTACTCCATATATTAGTAAAAGCTAGCTATTTTGGCAATAATACAACAGAAAATACTCTATAACCACACACACACACACACACACACACACACACACTGTAGTACTATATCACACTATAATCACACATACTATATTTATATATATATTAATACACGTACTGAATATGTGTGTGTATTTTATACAGATTATAAGTGAAACAGTAATATGTCTATATGTGTCTTTGTAGTATGGATTTATGGTCCATGTTGACTGGTCACGGACTGATCATAAATGTACATTCCTGACTCATGAATTCATGAACATGTATATATATTAGTACTAGGCATGGTGCATTATAAATCAGGAAGCAGCTGTTACTGTACTTGAGTAATTTTTTGGCTACTTTCTAGTTTTACTGAGTATCAACGATATAAGCATCTTTTACTTTCTACTCAACTACATTTATTATTTAATATATGTACTTGTATTTAGGGTTAAAATATACTATATTTTAATGGACAGTACATTTTGCACGACAGCCTTATCTCCCATGACTTTTTTATTTAACTCAACAATCCTCTACCCGCATCTGCTGCCTGTGATCGACTTTTTAACACCACTGGCCTTGTTTTCAGTCCAAAAACAGCTAGAATAAATTCCACAAAGTTCGAGAACCAGCTTTTCTTGAATACTTTTTTTTTCTCTGAGATTGAGAGGTGCATCAAGTCACTGTCAGCTTGGAATATTTAGTTTTACTTAATCTAATATTCAATCTTTAAATTTATTTCTCCATCAAATACTAATGGTGACATGATTCTGTCATTTTACTGGTTAACTGAAGATCCCTTTTTCAAAGTTCGCTACTAATTTGTCTTTTTCTTGTGACCGACCTTTGTTCATTCTGGCATGTTGAAGAAGCTGTTGTGTTGATCTTGGTTAATGCAGTGTACAATTTGATTTGTATTTTAGGAAATAAAACCTCACAAATCAACAGTTTTTGGCTTTTCACTAACATGTGTCTTGGTGTTAAGCATCTTTGAGCCTATGATCAATATGAGTCAAATACTCAAATACTGTTCAATTCAGATACTCCTAGACATTTGCAATAGTCATTGTGGAATTGGTGACTTTTCATTTGTAATGAATTAAGTTTTGCAGCAAGGTATCTATACTTTTACTTAAGTATGATTTATTCGTTACACTTCTGGTAGCCTCAAATGAATGTATATGGTCAGCAAAAATCATTTATACTGAGTTGATATTGAGGGAACATTACCCACAAGAAAACCTTCCACACACTATTACGCCACTACGTTACTGAACTGTTGACACAAGGCAGGCTACGTCCACTGATCTATGCTTTTGAAGGCAATTCGCAACCCAATTATCTGCATGTTCTGGCAAAAAAAAAATCCATCCAATCTCATAATGTTTTCTAATTTTTGATTGTACATCTTTGATGAATTATACTGACTAGCCACTCTATCCCTGTTGTGAGATGCTTTTCTGCTCAGCATGGTTGTGAAGAGTAGTTATGTAAATGCACAGCTGATTGTAACTGTTAAAGCTCTATTTTTCATTTTCTTTTTTTTTTTCATTTCAAAATACAGTTTTCTAGCATTCAGGTCTGCTTTCCTCACATCTATTTCCTAAATTAATATATATCTGCTTTCTTAAAAATAAAAAATAAAAAGAACAAAACTTTTTGTTAAAAATCTTTTTGTTAAAAAACAAAAAAGGGAAAAGCAAAGTATGATATAATCATGTTTCAGCTACTGCTTGTCTGTTCCCTTGCTGAGGCTTGTGTGTGAGATTCAGGGCTGTGCTTCTTGTTCATGTAGTATACAGGAAATATTGCATGGGTACAAGAAGTACACAAACACCAAAAAGACTTGTTCCCAGTCCTTACTGCTGGCCTTTCAGTGTAAACTTATCTGCTCATCCTCTTGATGCAGCCTGAATGGTCCATTATCACTCTGCAGAAGATAAGTGATGTTGAAAATACTCTATGGTCAATTACCCAGCCTAATTATCCTATTATAAGATACTTACATGACTTTTAAGCGATAAATGTTGATCCCTGGTGAATCCTAAAGTGTACAATCCCCATGGTTGTAATATAGTAGGCCTGTGGCATGTTTTGTTTCATTTAATTTCAAAATGCAAATAAAGTAAATAAACTTGGTCATTTGTTCTTTTATTAGACTCCATCAAATGTAGTTTCTCATCCAAACACATTAGGTGCAAAATGATGACAAAGTACATAATATAACTCAGACATGTTTATCTCACCCGTGGCTGAGTCCATAATTTGACTGCTGAATAACCTTTATTTGTCACATATACATTACAGCAAAATTCTTTCCTTGAATATCCCAGCGGTCAGAGCACAGGGTCAGCCATGATACAGCTGGGTGATACCGGGACTTAAACCCCTGATCTTCCAATCAGCAACCCATCACCTTTTCTACGATTAAGGTCTATTTAGCGGCTATCGCTGCGTGCCATGCCGGGTTTGGTGGCACTACCGTGGGGCAACACCCCCTTATCCGTAAATTTATGAAGGGGGCTTGCTGCTCCTTACTGGTCACCAGAAGTGTAGTCCCAGAATGGGACCTCTCCATGGTGCTGGAGGTGCTGTCCCAATGGCCTTTTGAGCCCCTAGGGGATAACAATAGGTACTGTTCGTAACCCTGGTTCTCTGAAACATCGAGTGGAGAGATCCACCAAGTTTGCCCCGCTTGCTGCACGAGAAGCGAATATGCTCACTGAGAAAAGGTGGCATGTGCAGGTGCCTTATGCACTCGGGTAAGGGACGTTCCCTTACCTGCCATTGGGCACGCGCTCCTGTCTGTCAAGCCAGACTTGGTGCAATTGGATGCTTCTGCAGAGGTCAGGTACGGATGCCCTTCCCATAGGTGGATCTCTTCACTCGAAGTTTCATAGAACCGGGGTTACGAACAGTAAAATATTGTTTTGGGCTGATGATAATTTTAATAGATATCAATCAGTCATTGACTAATTTGATATCATTTTATCATTATAATAGATCGGTGTGCTTAGAGTAACATTAGAGTCTTTTCACCTCAACTGAGGTGATTATGCAAGAGACTTGTGACAAAAATGATAGTAACATTATAGCCATGATAAATCATAGTACTTTGGATACTTACATACATTTGAAGGCAAATACTTTTGTGCTTTTACTTTAACTGGAGTAATATTTTACCTATTGTGTCGCTACTGAAGTAATATTTTTTCTAGTGTATCTCTACTTTAACTCAGCAACATGGTTTGCGTACTTTGTCTACCACTGGTATCTGGTTTTACTTTACTAGCAACAATTTTTTTATAGATAAAATGCATCAAAAATTATACTGATTCACTTGTGCATGTGCATTCACTTTTTGCATTTAAAACAAACTACATGATTTGGAAAGGATTAATATTGTTAATCTGATGTATGTCAAATTTCAAACCTCCAATCGATCTGTGAAAACAGTTCAATTTAATGTTAAAGATAAAATGTAGCCCCTTTTAGCCCTGGGAAACTGTGGACCTGGTAACACTGGGTCACTGTGATCGCACAAAAGAGAGAGAGAGACTGAGACAGAAAGAGAAAGACCAATTACTCACAATGCACCGCATTTCCCAGAAACGTCTCTGAGAATCGGCATGGGCTCCCTCCAGGAGAGAATCCTGCTTTACTTTTAGTGTACTTTCTATTTAAAAAGACGGCTCGATGTAATCAACATTTATTATGAAATATGGTAATGTCATGCGTTGAAATGATTTGAGATGGCAGTATCGTCATTATCGTTATGAAATACTGAACAGACAATCATCTTGCCATTTAAGTGTGACAGAGCTTTTACACAGACAAACCTGATTATTATCTAACAGAAATGCATCAAAAAACAAAGAGCAATCCAAAGTTTTAAATGTGAATTATGTACAACCAAGTGTTTAAGTATTACCCGTGTGGGTGTCTGTTTCTGAATGGACAATAATTACTTCTAATGCTTTATTTTTTAAAACCATTTTATGTGTTGGTGTTAGGAGGTGGTATCAAAAGGTTTTGAGACTAGCTATATTTACAAGATAATACTTGATTTATTTACGTTTACAGACTAAAGGGTGAAGTCCGCAGGAGACAAATTTGGCAAGTAGGGTGGGTGGGAAGAGAGTTCAAATCACGTGTGAGGAGAGCTTGGTGACAGGGTGCGCACATGCTCAGAATAGCAGAAGTGGTAATGCATCTGGTCAGAATATCACCAGTTGCACAGCTCCCAGGACAATGTCTTTTGGCACACTGACTTATGAAGGTTGGCGCTCCCTGTGACTGTGCGTGCAGACTTGTGCTGCCGTCTGTTGGCATGTTACAAAACTAGTCTCGATTTCCATATTTGTTTGGTCAAAGTAAATCTTACTACTTACTACAAAGTTCTTACTTTTAAACAAAAGGAACAGGAAAAAGGAACTTTTTTATTATTATATACTGTACCTGAAAGCTTCTATCGGCAAGACAAATTGTTTTTGGTGTGTGAGTGTGAGTGCAATAAAACCAGATCTAATGGGTTCTAATAAACATTGATTAGTTACATTACATTAATTTATTTACTTACTACATAATACAATATAAAACCAATTTTTTTTTTGTTTGTTTGTTTATGAAAGGTACTGTTCATGTAACGTGTTTGCAATAAAATACTGTTATTAAGCTCCCAAATCTCCTAAATCCCTGAATATCAAAATTTAATTTATGATTAAATAATCTTAATGCCTCAAATAACATTTGAGGAAGTCCACAAACTTTTGGCCATAAAGTGTAACTAAAAGAATCAGTGTGTGGTAAAACCAGAACAAAATGTAATACTACATTAATAACTATGCTTAGAATTATGGTCATATAACCAATTAACAACAGAAAAATCAATTATCATTAATACATGAACAAACAAACTTTTGGCCATCCAATTAGAACATCCAATTCTTGATTCAGTCCTTTCTTTACAACTGTACTCTTCCAGGTTTTCTAGCAGATTTTGGATTGTGGTTGTAGAGATTTGCACATTCAGTCGTGTGTGAGGGCTTGGTCCAATTCATCCCAAAGGTGTTCAAAGGATTATATGTCAGGGCTCAATGCATCAAATACCAATGTGTGGTTTCAACTTTGTGAAGGGCCCACATATTGGTGCGATGTGCCTTATAGTGCTTATGTAATATGACATTTGACAAAGACTTTTCGATTTTATTACAATTTGACATTTCCCTATATGTCTAAACTATATTAATACTATACATTTTTATCCAATCATACTATATTTGCAGGTAAGCGTATCAAAGTATAAGCATTGCAAACATCAAAAACAGGACTAGATTTTTTAAGAGTAGTCATACAGCGCCTCTTTGTGCTCAGAACAGGTCTAACATTGTATGTAAAAATTCTGATAAATGTGTCTGTCTGTCTGCTTGTCTGTCTGCCTGTCTGTCTGTATGTCTGTATATATATATATATATATATATATATATATATATATATATATATATATATGACCAGTCAAAGGTTCGGGGTAGTCACTTAGAATGAACGATCTTGAGTCATTCCCAGAGGTGTTGAGTGCTTGTTGCTTGCTTTTCCTTCACTCTGTGGTCCAACTCATCCAACCCATCTCAGCTGGATTTAGGTGGGTGATTGTGGAGGGCAGGTCACTCTTCCTCAAAGCTTTAAAAAAATTTACTATTCTTAAATCCATTGTTAGAAACCTTTAATGTTTTACAATACCAAATGCATACTTTTCTATGCTTTTGTAGTATCTGTATGCCCCCTTCTCTCTTCTCTTTCTGTTCTTATATATATAATATACACATACATTATACTTTTTTTGTGATTATTTGTTGTAAATTTCTTATTTTCAACCGATACACATCCGGTTCGCTAATCGTGGATCACTTCCGGGTAAGCAAGACGTCGCCATTTTCTTTGCAGGCCGCAGCGGAGGTAGGCGAGCGCTCCCGAGTGTGAAAAAAAGACAAATATTATGTTGTAATAAATTATTCCTTTTGCAGACTAAATCCACGGACGGTGTTTAAAACGCGTGTTATTGTCGTCGCTGTGTATTTAGGAGATAGTTTTAGTTTGTATTTTTTTTATTTGGACGTCAAATATTGTAGGCGCTCGTCCCGAGGCCTAGCATTAGCATTAACATTAGCATAGCTGCTCTGCGCTGCGCTGCAGCAGTTCTAACGCCATCGTTTCTTCCAGCTGAAGTGAAGATCGTTCAGATTGTTCTTGGTAGCGAATGAGTTCGTGACTGAGCTGGAGGTTATAACCAACCAGGAGAGAAGTGTAGTTTGTTAGGTGGAAGAGATGCAGCGTATTTATCCCAATACTGAAATGTATTAATGGTGTTCAGTAGTGTAGCTTATCTGTATTCGGTATTCAGTGCAATGATCCTAAAAACATTGTACAATAACGTTGTATCTCTTAGTGCATAGTACAGGTACACTGCAACGGAATGCAGTACCAGAGGTGTACATAGGAGCATTTTGGAAACTGGCAAGTGCAGGGAAATATGTAAATATATGGACAGCAAATAAATATAAAGGTTCTGGCAGTGGAAAAAAAAAGCAATGTGATCATAGTTCTAACAATGTAGCAATTAGGGAAAAAAAAGTCCCAAAATGTTCCTAGCCTATGAATTTTGTATTAGTTAGTGCAGAAAATACAGCAATATATATATATATATATATGTGTGTGTGTGTGTATGTTTGGGAATGAAAAGACTGCAGCAATCTGTGTGTATGATGACCAGGTCTAAAACATCTCGGTGCTGAAGATGCATTGATGTATCCAGCCTTTTATTCAATTTTATCCAAACTTCTCACTTTCACCATTTTATTCAACACAAGTCAAAGGTCTTGTTATTGGGAATACGTGGTTTTGTGTGTGGTTGTTTTTTTTTGTTCATTGGTGTTTGTTTTGTGTGAAGCCTGAGACCTTGGAAGATCAGAGATGTGGGACCAGGGAGGGCAGCCCTGGCAGCAATGGCCTCTGAGTCAGCAGCAGTGGATGCAGTCATTTCAACATCAGCAGGATCCAGGTAGATTTGTAAATCTTGTGGAAGGCAGTACGGATTTGGCGCAGCTAGAGAATGTGGCTGATGGAAACCTCCCGGTTGCATGTGTGTGCACCCACGTTGCAGGTCAGGTGGACTGGGCAGCTTTAGCTCAGGCTTGGATCGCGCAGAAGGAGTCGAGCGGCCCGGCTACGGAGCAGCAGCAGCAGCAGCCTAACGGACAGGACACTGCAGCGCTCGACACACACACCAATCACACAAATTTTCAGAATGACTCCGGCTTTAACAGGATGTGGCAACCAGGTAAGCGGTCCCACTTTTTCCTATTTACTGTATGACTTTACTTTTCATTTGAATTAGGTTAAGGTCATTTTATTTGACTCTACATTGTCGTCTGTATATACAGTGGGGAAGACACTATATGGACAAAAAGGTTGAGGACACTTGACCATAAAAGTGATTGTTTTTTTTTTTTTTTACATCATATTCCACATTTAGTCTCTTATTTGCTGCGATAACCTTGACCCTCCTTGCAAGATGTTCTGCTGGAGTGTGCTTGTGGAGATTTTTGCTCATTCAGCCATAAGGGTGTTAGTAAAGTCAGGTAGTGGTGTAGGTGAGGTGAGGAGGCCTGGGGTGTAGTCTGCATTTTAATTCATTTTAATAAGGTTTTCTCTAGGGTTTAGCTTAGAGCCCTATAGCAGGAGATCTTCCACTCCAACCCATGTAAAGCATATCTATCTGACTTTGTGCACTGGGGCCTTGACACTTGGTGCTCGTTCCTGATATTTACTTGTAATTATTTGTTTATTTATTTTTTTGACTGTCGTATAGAGTGGGGGATGCACAGCCAGCCTCCACCTCCTCCTCCGCCGCCTCCCCCACCTTCCGCTGACCAGACGTGGATTCCTCCAGCTCCAGCACCAATGGACATTGTAAATCCATCTGAGGACAGTAACAGTCAGGACAGTGTTGAGTTCACCAATGACCCGCATCACACCTTCACACACAACAGTCATGGGTTCAGCAGTGGGCCAGAACACTACCCCGTCACTCCAATGGCAGTCAACCAGTTTGATTATCAGGTATGACACGGATTTATGTAATATTCTGTTAGATTCACTTTATTTAATTACTTTGGTTAAAAAATAAATGCAATGAGAGTGTTATCTTTTTTTTCTTATTGAAATGCTTGTGATGTTTAGCACGGAGCATTCGGACCTCCTGGCACTGGGTTTCCCCCACCATTTTGGTCTGATGGGCCCCAAAACAGACGAGACAGGATGCCAGGTTTCAGACCAGAGCGACCAAGGTCACCCGTGCAGATGGGCATCAAAACAGAAGCACCTGTTATCGGTAAAGCTTTACACACACACACACACACTATCTAAAATCTTATTTTAAGACAATGAATTGAATGAAAATGCCTACATGATGTTTTTTGTTTTTTTTAGAAAGCCAGGCAAATTTAAGCAGCCTTTTATCACATAAATGCATTAAATTGTTTAATAGAGACATATAATTTTTCCCTCTCTCCCTATGCTGATGTTCCTTCCTGATGTTTTGTTCTCAATTTCGGAATTAGATGCTGTAAAAAGGCGCACTCTTCCCGCGTGGATTCGAGAAGGCCTCGAGAAAATGGACAGAGAGAAACAGAAGAAACTGGAGAAGGAAAGGATGGAGAAAGAGCGAGTAGAAATGTCGCATGAGGAGAAAGAGACCGAAGCAGCAGAGGAAGAAGCAGTTCGCATGCCACGCAAGAGCAAGTTTGTAAGCGTTCTCTCCACGTCTTCTGGACCACACCATATTCACCACAGTGCACTCATATTTACTAACTTATTTACTAGATAATTTGCATAAAATCAAAGGTTGTTCTGTTTGATTTGTTTTTAGTATCATTTGCAATGGATGCACATGTATTTTAATTCTATAACAGGACAGCGATGATGAGGATGGTGAAGAAGTGGAAGATGCAGAGGAAAGTGTTACAGCAAAAATCCCATCTCCTGTACACGAGGAGCAGAGCGAGCCGGAAATGACAGACGAGGAGCGGGAGTTTCAGCTGGTCAGCACCACACAGCAGCGCACACATTTTATTGTACTTAATATTCATAACTGTAAGCGCAGTTATTGTGCGATTTATCATGTTCATCTCTGTAAATTCCCACACTATCAAATTTGTCACTAGAGCAATGGTGAGCAAACTTTTGGGCCTCGGCTTTTTAATCCGGTTCGTCACTTATTTACAAAATTGTCCTACAAGACCCATTTATTTATCCTTTTCCTTCCAATACCGTAAATATCACTTGGTTCCACTAGATGGCGCACTTCGAACATTGCAGAGACTTCACACGCATATATCCATCCTTCTCGTTCGTCATTGCATTGAGCCCTACTGTAACACTGAACAGACCAAATAAAGAAAAAGTATTTGCAAAGAATACAATATCCCAATATACAATTCACAAACAGGCTTTCTGCAGAGTTTTAAAAAGTCTAAAACTGAAAAATCTATATTTTTAGACCTTAAAGTCTTAAAATTGCTGTTATAGGTCTTAAATAATTTTAAACAGGTCTTAGTTTTCTGATGTCCATTTAACACTAAATCATTGAAATGCTCCTGCAGCACTTTGGGGGAATGTTTTTTGTTGTTGTTTGTTTCTTTTTTCTTTCCTTGGTGTTCTAGTCCAAATATCATTTGCTGTTTTACGTCCACAAACGAGACCAACATGCATCAGCCAATAAGCTTTCTGCGAATCTCTCTTGGGTTGTACCACAGATGTAAAACAGATTTTATATTAGTTATTAAGAAGTGCAATTTTACCGATATTTGGCTTGAAAAAAAATTTGTTTAGGGCTCGGTTAAGTTCAGTTGCTAATGACGTATTTGCATGTGTTTTTAATGCGGTGATATCGGTCTTAAATTTAATGATTAATTTAATTTAAACTTAAGTTTTAAAGTTGACTTTGTGAAACCTGCAGAAACTCTTTACCATATCCCCACTTTTCCACCAAGCATGCAAAAAAAAAAAAAAAGGCGGGGGGTTGGGAAACTACTGCTCAGCAAAATATGTGGGTGACCAGCAACATTGTTCCCACTAAAATTTAATAATAGTTTTCTTGACTTTTTAGGTCATTGCTTTCCTGTATAATTTATATTTGTGCACACACACACACACACACACACACACACACACACACACACACACACACACACACACACACACACACACACAGCCCCGTCTATCAACGTCAAAAACCCAGTGCGGGCCCACCTTTTGCGCTTCCTCACCGTCTTGTCATGTCGCACAGATGCTGCTGACCAAAACCCTTCTGACCGAAGTTCTGCTGGAGGTGACAAATGAAGAAATTGTCCGCGTGGCCTTGGAGACGCACCGCAAAGCCAGCAAAGGTCTGAGTCCTCTCCTCTTCTGCCCATTCATTCGTGCCTTCCACTTTAAGCAATCAAAGCAAGACAGTTTCTCACAGTCTCGCAGCACTGTTTGATTTCCCAAATTTGACAACTTGACTTGTATCAGCGTTTAGAAACATTGCTCAACACAAAAAAAAAGAAAAAAAGGAGGACAAAAAAACTGCAAGATAAGAACTGTTATTAATGGACATCTTTTTCCAGAGACACTGCATTAGTACAGATTGGTTTTCTCCCTCTACTGCTCTGTGTATGTGTTTTTGTTAACCCTCTTTTTCTCTCCATTTTATTTATTTATTATTTTTTTATTTCTTTTTTATGTTCTTGCCAAGGCGGCGCTTGTCAGTATTGCGTTATCAGTGTACCCTCCTGTCTAGAGGCTTTGAGAGAGCAAATGGTGGCTTTGTGTTTTAACATTTTGTTCCTGTTGTTGATGTGAATCAAAGCTCCTGCAAAACAGCTGGCACAGTCCAGTGCACTGGCTTCTCTGTCATCCCTCGGTAAGTTCACACTTCCTCAGACGGGGTCAGGGGTCAAAGGAAAGGGTTAGGGAAGGGGTTGTCTGTCTAGGCATTATTTGTTCTGTCTTTTAAAATTTTTTTTATTAATAGCTGATTATTAAGCAGTCATTAACAGCATGCTTGATTATCCAGAATCTCGTATTGGAGAAGGTGTGTGTGGTTTGAAGTTTTTTTATTTTTTTATTTTTATTTTTTTAAATCTGCTCTATCAACATAAACACGATCATCTTACGCATTCTCCTGGTAGTCCAACGCTAACACCACACTGACATCATTTTAATATAATGCTAATCACATGTCAGCTTAGATTGCTCAACACAACTGTCCTTACTCAGGAGTCATGCTACCACCCTCACGTCGATGTCACTCAAACACTAACGTTACACTAATTTAGCCTCATCACATCTGGCCTCAGTAGTCTAGCTTTACCCTAATGGTAAACCCTAAACGGGCTTAATCTGGCTTCAAACAGGAAAAAAGAAGTCAAAAAAAGGACTGAAAATCATTAGATTTATTGTGTGTGTGGGGTTTATTCAGAAAGAGTAACAAGCTGTAATGATTTTTCTGTGATTTTTTTTGAAAAAATAATAATAATAAACCATTTTATGACCGCAGGCGACCTGGGTGCGTACGGCTCAGACGAGAGCGAGGATGAGCGTAGCGCGAAGGGCTCGGACTCATCCGACACAGACGAAGAGGAGCTTCGGCACCGGATCCGCCAGAAACAGGACGCGTTTCGCCGCAAGGAGCAGGAAAGACAGGAGCTGGAGGAGCACGTTGTTATTAACCCAGGTCAGCATCGGTCACACACACTTCATATTAGTGACCCAATCTGCATCCTTCCTTTTATAGCAGGGATCCCCAACCACTGGGCTCGCAGATCATTTGGTACTGGTGATGGGCCGTTCATGAATGATTTGTTCATTTGAGTCTTTATTGTGTCTCAGTAGAACAAGTGATTTGTTCATTTTCTACTATTTTGTACCGGGCTGTGAATCATTTGGTCCAAGTGACCACATCTGCTCATGCTAATCAATAAATGAATCAATCGTTTAGTTTTATTTGCTTTTTCACCTGCTTCTTTAATCTCCAGCTGTTTTGTTCGCACCTTCCATCACATTCAGCCTCTTTGTATGATTATTTTATTTTCAATTATATATTACAGCCATGCTTCTTTATTCATGGTGTGCTTATATTTATATCAAAAAATATTAATATATTTGTGTGTGTGTGTGTGTGTGTGTGTGTGTGTGTGTGTGTGTGTGTGTGTGTGTGTTTTCCAGAACCCCCAGCTTTAGGAAGCAGGGAAAGGGAGAAAGAGTGTCATGAGGACGAGCAGTCAGATTCCAAACACAAACAGGAAGTTAAGGATAGGGAGGTAGAGTCAGGCCAGAGGTCGGAGATTAGCGAGGTTAAGCGTTCAGGGTCACGTCGCAGCCGCACGTCCTCCTCCAGCTCGTCTTCCTCCTCTTCCGTGTCATCATCTTCCTCCTCCACTTCCTCTTCCTCATCGTCCCGTTCTTCCTCTCCGCGCCGGAAGAGGAGGCGCAGCCGCTCAGCTTCACGCGGCAATCGCAGGCGCAGCCGCAGTCGCAGTAGGAGCTCTCGCAGGGCCGAACGCAGTGACAGGGACAGGAGGCGAGGTAGTCGAGACCGGAGCTCCGCCCGCTACAGAAAGCGCAGCCGCAGCCATGACAGACGGCACAGTCGCAGCCACAGCCGAAGGAAGAGAACGAGAAGCCGAGACAGGGAGCGAAGGAAAGAGAGGAGCCCAAGCCGTGAGAAAGAGAAGCGGAAGAGAGACAAGGAGCTAGAGAAAAAAAAAGACAAGCAAAAGGCAAGGGAGAAGGAAAGAGACAAGGAGAGGGAAAGAGAGCGAGAAAAGGAACGGGAAAGAGAAAGGGATGCTAGCGCAGCCAGGGAGGAGGAGAGCAGATCGAAGAAGAAGCGACGAGAAAGCGAGCCCGTTTCCCGACAGGACAGCAGGTCTAGCAGAAAGAGTTCGACCAAATCAAACAGGAAGTACTCGGACTCCGAATCCAGCAGGTCCCCGTCCCCTGAGGTTAGCAAAAACAAAAAGTCTAAAAAGAAACGTAGTCGCTCAAGGTCAACGGAAAAATCGCACAAGTCTGGTAAGAAGGCAAGCCGCAAACACAAGTCTAAATCGCGATCAAGGTAGTATCCATTTTTATCTTTTTTTCCTTTTTTCCCCTTCAGATATTAATCCATGTCTGTGATGTTTACCATTTCGCATTGTTACTTTAAACTTTAATTCTGCACATGCATATTTATCTATTTTGATCTATTTTTTATAATAGATTATCAAGACATAAAGCAGTAAATCCATGTTGTACTGAACCATTGTACCTTTTAACCCTGCTCCGTTTTGCTACAAGCTGTGAGGTGCGCTGGTGCGAGCGAGATAACACTGACGTTCTCTCCGTGTGTGTGTTCCGTTTCTCCGCAGGTCGAACTCCCCGAGCCGTCGCAGGCGCTGAGGATACCTGCGCGCTCTCACTTATTTTAAAATTCCATGAGTTTAAAGGGCGTGTCTCGTTATGGAGGCAGCGTTGTAGGTGAACTCTGCACTCAAACCCACACTGTAAATATGTGTTCATTTTTAAAGCGACGTCTGTGACATGAACCGTTTTGAACAATAAGATTATTTCAGCCTCGTATTATAAAAGACTCAGCATTAGTGGTTGATTAAGGATCTCGAAGCTGTTACATTTTAAAGCCCTCGAGACGAGGGGGAGAATTCATCTAATGTAAAGTGTCTAATAAAATAAGAATGCTTTTTTTTTCTGTTCAGCTTGAGCGTTGTCTTTTTTTCTTATGTCCTTTCCTGTCTCGTGTTAGCACAGAGTAAAATAAGAGACACTTGTGATAGGTTAGTCTCACTCGATGCTCCTTCTGGACCCCGGATACCTTTCTGTAGCTCAATCAGACTCATGTCGGTCAAAAGTGTGCATGGGAAGCCATTTAAAAGGTCACCCAGCACACATGCACAAATTTCCAAACTCATTCGCACACAGTTTAATAGCCATTTTAGTTTTTGAGTGACCGTGGATACTGAAGAACCCAGAAGGAACCCGCATGGAAAACCTGCACAAAAATCAACATGCATAGAGAAGCTCATGATTAAATGTTTGAGAACACTGGCACCACCATGACACACGGACCAAGACACATAAGGTGGTATTAAAATGTTTCTAGACTAGTTTTGTAGCATGCCAGCAGATGGCAGCTCAAGGCTGCATGCACAGTCACAGGGAGCACTGGTCGTCATAATTCTGTGCCAAAACGTATCATCATGTGTGCAACTGGTGCTGTTCTGACCATGCGTGAATTCTTTTCACCAAGCTCTCCTCACACGCGAGTTATTCACCGGAAACAATATGATCTCACTTCCGTACCCACCCTACTTGCCGGATTTGGCTCCTGTGGGAGGTGCTCTCCCAAACTTCTTGTAAACAGGTAGTCTTTTAATACTGAAAAATGATGTTCTATAGGTGACTATTACCTCATTTTAAATAAGCATATTCTCTATTAACAGTATTCATAGTTATTGGTGATAACAGTTCAATAGTGTATGACTCCTGAACATCAGGTATGATGGAGCATTGCTTACTGATTCATGATTCAAGGTCCTGCACTACCAGGTTTCTGACCTTTTCTCCAATTTCTATCCAGTCATATTTCAGCCATCACATGTTGGTATGGTCAGATCTGCTAGAAGGCCTTCAGACATCAACAGTGGAAACCTGTAGCTTCAAATACATGACAATAAAACTGGCTTTAACCATTAAGAGTTTGAGTTTTGGCAACACCAGTATCTAGCAGGCATGCAATAATGTCGGCATTTTCACATCCTTTGATTAGATGCTCAGAAAGTCCACTAGTCAAAACTTGGAATTACATCTGTAGAAAATTGCACAAGCTTAAATATAATCATGTAGATTTATTCCACAATGGCTGACCGATGAGAAGAAACTGATTTGTCTGCAAAATATATTTACAATGCCATTTTCAAGATCAGTAATACTGTAATTCCCAGGGTTTTCCAAAAGGTACTTGAAAAATGCATAGAAAACCCAGAGTAGACAGTATTTATTTGTTTTTCATTTTATGAAGTTAATATTGATGCTTCTGTTAGAGATAAAGTATGCAGTCAGTGCAGATGTGGCTGCAATGAAGGGAGACTTGATGAATTGTGTTCATTGGGTTTCTTGCTTTAGTAATGACATTCGTTCTAACCTCATGAAAAGCCTGCCAGCGATTGAGCTCTTTTATACTGTGTTTATCATATTAATGGTTTCTATGGTTGTGTTGTTTAGGCCTCAAAGTATACATCCGCGTCTCCTTTAGTATCTTGTTTTGATGTAATAACTTAAACTTCCACAAGAGGTTGCTATGTAGTTAATGAATTTCACTATAAATGTTTAATAACACACCATTTCAAAATGGCCGCCACACTAGTTTTAATAAATAGCATTTTAAAATACATTATTATTTGTAGTGTTTTTACATAGATTTATTACTATCCTTTTGTTTTATATATAGATATATTTATAAAATATATATTTTATGTATAACAATATTGAATGTATTGTTTAGAGCCGGAATTATTTTTACACTGCTCGGTTTCCGCCCGACGGAAATCAGTGACGGACGTTTGCGGTCACATTGATATCGACGTGAGTTTAAATTATTCGAAGTGATGTTCTGCAAGAAATCTGTAGGTCTGAGCTTTTTATTTATGAAGTCCAGATTAAAATGGCCGGTGCATGTGATAAAATATCAGACAAATCAATGTCAGTGTGCGGCGATGAAACGTTCACACAGCAGCTGGACGGGACATAAACATCACACGCACCCTGAGAGCAGAACAAGAGGGTGAGAGAATCAACTTCAAAACAAATAGAAATACCAATAACATTCAGTTTGTATTCCATATTTTTTTTAAGAGATCGGTTTATATTCAGCCAAAGAGGTCATTGTTTTATGTCCAATGATATTGAAAATTATATTTATATAGTGAATTTATTTAATTGTACTGAAATGAGAAGACATTTTTGATATTTCATATCTCCTTTGAAGACCATAGTAATATAGATAACGTGATGGTGACACGTTTAAAGACTTGTGCGCATGTCCACAGGGTCCGTCTTGTCTCACACAGCACTCTGGACCCGGCTGAGGTCAGGAAATTCCAGGTCCTGGCCAATAAATGGTGGGACATTCAGGGTGAATTCGCACCTCTCCATTCCATGAATGAGCTACGAGTTCCCTTCATCCGGTTAGTATAACAGTTCCACATGTTATGCCATCATTTAAAAGATTACAAATAGATCCCTGTGGTCATATAAATGTATAAGGGGAATAAAACTCTACAGAATTTGAGGAAAAGTATAAACTTTAATTTGCAGTGAACCAGTGCTTATTGATTCTATTCAGTGGAGGACAAAGTACACAGACCATGTATTTGAGTGAAAGTAGATACACAAGGTAAAATATGACTCCTGAAAAAGAAAAAGTTCTTCTTTTAAACTTTTCACTTGAGTAAAAATACAAAAGCATTTGCCTTCAAATTTACTTAAGTATCCAAAATACTATAATTTATTTTAACTATAATGTTCTTATCATTTCTGTCACGAATTATCCGTTTTGGCGACCCCTACTGGTAGAAGCCGAAAGAAGACGAAGATTAATGAGTCAAACACTAATTGATATCTATTAAAATGATCATGAGCCCAAAACCTTATTTTCCACTACTTAAAAAAAAATCGTGCAAATCAGGAGATTCTTACAGCATTTATTCCTTTTTAAAAGTCGTGCCTGCTGTTGAGCGGATGCTGAACTGTATGTTGGTGATGAGTAGATACCACCAGGCGCAAGTTCAAAACAGTGCATGGTCTCTACCCTGATTAAATGCGTTTGAGCGGTTTACGTATTTCTACTCATCATTTAAAAAAAAAAACGTAATTGAAAAAGATATTTGTATTTAAAATGTAGTGAAGTTCGAATCTCTCCAAATGGAAATACTTGAGTAAAGTACAGTAAGAGTACTACAGTACAGTACTTCCTCACTGTCCACCACTGATTATATTCCTATGAAAGCATCCTCTCAATTGTTTTATCAGCGTACTCTTATGAGTACAGAAAACAGAAATAAGATGAATGAAAATCCACTGAACTGAAATTGATTCTTAATCTCTAGTGATAATCTGCTGACGGTGCACGGTGGAGGTGAGATGGGTCGCCCGCTGACTGGGCTCAGGATACTCGATGTGGGCTGTGGTGGCGGTCTTCTCACTGAGGTACTTCATCTTTCCTCCACACCATGACCAGCAGCATCTCTTCAATCATTTTTTCTTTTTGTCTTTTACATTCGATTTCTCGCTTCATCAGCCCTTAGGGCGGATGGGTGCTGAGGTGTTGGGTGTAGACCCGGTGGAGGTAAGCGTGCGGACGGCAGAGCTGCACTCGTCCCTCGATCCTGCGCTCAGGGAACGCGTTCGGTATCGTGCGTGCACATTGGAAGATCTTACCGAGGAGGAGGAGAACGAGGAAGCATTCGATGCGATCGTGGCCTCGGAAGTGGTCGAACACCTGGCGGATCTCGACACCTTTGTTCACTGCTGCTACCGCATACTGAAGGTGACGTTATTCCCGATTCAATTCCATCCACGAAAAAAACACTGGTGTGCAGGTTCTACTTTTTAAGGTGGTATCAAAAAGTTTTGAGATTAGCTTTGTTTACAAGAAAGCACTTTATTAATCTACGTTTACACACGATCACCTTCGAAATAGTCGTCTTGCACAGCAATACAGCGCCCGTAGCGTTCCTGCCTCTTCTGGAATGTTTTCTGGAAGTCTTCTTTTCGAAGACTTTTTTCACCTTCTGCGATTTGTGCTGGATCTCCGCAGCGGTGTCAAAACGGCGACCTTTGAGCTGAATCTTTATCTACGGGAACAGGGTTTCAGCAGGGTCTTAAAAAATTTTTAAAAAGTCTAAAATTTAATTTTTTTTTTATTTATTTCCATTAAGGAAATTTAGAAACAGGTTTTAAATTTCAGATGTCCATGTTAACGCTACCTTCAGTGCTCATTGCAATGCTCCTATAGCACTTTTTTGTTATAAAACAATATATTGCTATAGAACGTTTTTGTTTGTTTGCGTGGTGTTGTCCTTCTTACTTTCGCTAGTCTATAGATAAATTCACTGTATTACGACTACAAATGAGACCAGCATGCAACAGCCAATCAGCTTACTGTTATTAGCGCAAATTTCTCTCCGATTGTACCACAGACATAAAACATTTTTTAAATTTTAGATATGGGGAAGTGCAATTTTAGCAGGACTTTGATGAATTTAGGCCTTGGTTAAGGTCAGTTGCTAACAATTTCTTTGTCTGTGTTTAATGTCATGATATAAGTCTTAAATGTTATTCTTAATGGTCTTAAATGGTCTTAAATCTGACTTTGTGAAACCTGCAGAAACCCTGGAAGAGAGGGTGAAGTCCGCAGGTGATTGTTCGACAATCATCATGCACGAGTTTCCGAAGTGTTTTGACATTTTTGGTGTTTGAGCTTGTTGAAGGGTCTACCTGATCCCTCATCGCATTCCAGTGCTGTTCTTTCGCTCTCTAAGTGCTCGTGCGACTCAAAACACCTCAAACGACTCGTCGCAGCATCGCCATAAGCCAAACGCAGACTGGGTAATGCATACGGCCAGAATAGCGCCAGTTACATCCTCGTATAATATAATCTTCAATTTGCTCATTTCAAGCACTTTATCCTAAGGCAGGTTCGATATTAATTCCCACAATTAATCCCACAATTGTAGATTTTTTTTTTGTTCTCAATGCTACAGAGGATATTTGCAAGTTCCTCCAAGGATGCTCGGCAGGCCACACTGAGCCTTGTGTGCGTGTGCGTGTTTGTGTGTGTGTGTGTGTGTGTGTGTCTCCAGCCAGGTGGCTCCGTTTTCATCACCACTATCAGCCGCACTCAACTGTCCTACATGTTGGGAATCGTAATGGCTGAGCAGGTTCTGCGTATCGTCCCGAGAGGGACACACGAGTGGGACAAGTTCATCACTCCAGTGGAGCTGGAGACCCTGCTGGAGTCGTGTGAGCCTCTCTAATATTTATTCATATGAGCAATATCCAGGTAGCCCCCCCGACTTACGGAATTAATAAGGACCGTAAAAGTGTTCTTAAGTCGATTATTCGTAAGTCGAGAAGAGTCAGACTCTATAATCCCCCAGATAAACCAAGCGATAAACTATACATATAGTTTTTTAAGATAAATGCAGCCAATGCTAAATCTATATTACAAAGATGTAGATAATTATTTTACTTTACCTTAATGTCCACCAGATGGAGCACCACATTTGCGTTTTTTCTGCCGTGGTAAGAAATTAGCAAACACTAAAATCACAACCCGCTGTACGAACACTGTACGGAATACGTCTTCTCACAATGAGGACTTTGCGCAGACGAAAGTGGTATTGTTCTCGGTCCCACAATGCATGTCTGCCAGGGGTTCTTCTTCTGACTCTGTTTGCGCCGTTGCCAAATCTGAATAAATTTCTTGAATAAATTGACATTTTCTTCGTTTTATTTTTTGGGTGGCCATGTTCATATCTCCGAAAATTCATAAGTCAGGCGTTTGTAGGTCGGGGGCTGACTATATAGACGGTTCTATATATTCTGTTATAGTCTGAATACTCAATTCTGATTGGAGTGAGAGAATGAGTTCAAACCATTGAACGCACAGTTTTTTCCTGGTCAGTTTATTCATCTGTACCCATTGGAGCATACAATCATAATTCCACATGAAGTAAAGCAGCTATTGTAAACATTTCCAAATCTCAGTATTAAGCTGGGATGGTTTTAGCATTTACGATTCATAATGCATTTAATGAGCTGGACCAATCACCACAAGATCTACAGCACTTTTCTTCCCACATGACATTTTCTTAATATATGATCAGCCCTTATTTATTTGAAATGGTTGTCTGGTGTAGCACACTCAAAGTCTCTCTCTTGGTCTCTATTTTTCAGCCGGTATGATCGTTCAGTCGGTCCGAGGAATGCTTTATAACCCTCTCACGAGATGTTGGAGTTGGCAGCAGAGCACGTCTGTGAATTACGCGCTGCACGCCATCAAACAGAAGGAGGAGCCGCCACATCAAGCCGCTGCTGAGGATTAGACTTTTATTTAAATCAATACGAGGTTCTGAGTGGGGTATACAAAATAATACAAAATAAAGTATGATGTAATATAAGTCCTATGATGTATACAAGGTTACAAAAATACACACAAAAAATGCACTTATACTGAGACTAATCGAAGGTTCGGCTCAGGGATTTTATTTGGGTGTAAAATATGTATAATATTGAAATGAGACAACTGAATTAAACGCACATTAAATAAACATAGAATTACGTGGTTTCATTGTTTTACAGTTCTGATTCTTATGCTTATATTAAATCATTGGGGTTTTGTTTTTAAAGATCTTTTCTGTACACTATACCCCTTTGGTCTATATTGAATGAATGCTAACCTGATAAAAGGGTTTATTTTATTATAAGTCTGAGAACCTCAACAATGGCTTGAGTTAAAGCGTTATTCGTTCTATACTGGATGCTCTGTGGTTAATAATATTGTCTGTGATAAAAAAAAAAAAAAAAAAAAAGTATTTCTGTGCACTGGGCTACTTGTGATTATTACCTCCACTCTTCTGGGAAGATGTTCCACTGGATTTTGGAGTGTATTTATGAAGATTTGTGCTCATCAGTCACAAGGGTGTAATTTAAGTCAGGTACCGATGTAGGTGAGGTGAGGAGGCCTGGGGTGCAGTCAGCATTCACATTCATCTTAAAGGTGTTTAGCCGGATTAGAGTACAATCCAACTCTAATCCATGAAAACCACATCTTCATGGAGCTGGCTTTGAGCAAATGCTGAAAAAGGTTGGAGCTGAGTTTAAGTGAAGGGACAATTTCTTCCAAACATTCTTTATAATTGTGTGTGGAAACACTTTGGGCAAGAACCACATCTGGCTGGAGAATTCAGGTGTCTTAAAACGTCTGTACGTAGTGTATTTCTTATACAAGCATCACAGTTTACATTTCTCACATAATGGTAAACATTTTATAGTGCTTTGCTGCATGATTTAAGTTGGGAATCTTTTTTTTTTCCCCTGACTGATATTTTTTTCAGAACTTTATCCAGATTTTGCAATTTCTCCACCAGTTTGGTTTTACTAATAATAAACATGCATTTGCTATATTTGTCCATGACCATGTTGATTAGAGTATTAAAATATTTAAATCAATTGACAGCCCACGTGTGTGTGTATATATATATATATATATATATATATATATATGTGTGTGTGTGTGTGTGTGTGTGTGTGTGTGTGTGTGTGTGTGTACTTGCTCTATAGTATTTAAACAGCCTTTATATTTATTTTTTGTACTTCATTTTTTACTGCCTTTTTTTTGCTCTATCTATCTATCTATCTATCTATCTATCTATCTATCTATCTATCTATCTATCTATCTATCTATCTATCTATCTAATTTAATAATAATAGTAATAATAATAATAATAATAGGGAAATTCCCTTAAAAATATTGTCCACACTTGCTTGTCCCCTACATTACGCAGTGCAGGGAGTGGAGGGAGAAGGTAGGAGGTGCTATTCGGGACACATACCACACTGATGGGGATTGCGAGCAGGAGACTTCTAGATGGTGTCACGTTCACCTTCGGTTGTTTTTTTGCCATGACTTGAGGACCTACTGCATCTATTAATATCACCAATTCCACCGTTTCCATCGATGAAGACCAAGAGGGAATCCAGGAGGAAGCAGGGGAGAGGAAGCAGGGGGATGCTGCTCCTGCGGCTCGCAGACTTCCCTTCATCCCGCTCGGTGGTGGTGTTGGATCAGGGCGAGAGGCGCACTCTTTCCCGCGGGCTTTGATGTAGTGAGAGTCGGCGTGCCTTGTCAGGAAAGAAGCTGGATGATGATTGCGGCCTGGATGTCTGACTCCTGGTGGAGGAAAACCCTGTATGTGAGCGGAGGAGCGCTGCTCGCTGCTGCTGCGTATATCTTCTACGAACTGCTCTCTATAAAGTACGAGGATTTTTTTATACATTTATTTGATCATTTTTAGATATAATTAGCACTCTAGTATGTGGTCTTCTAAAACCAATATAAGTTAAAGGTTAAAAGATTATTTCTCTATGTCTGAAATAGTCACTCAATGCTCATTGCTCAAACTCAATGCTATTACTAAGTAATAATAATAACACGAATCATTGAAAAATTTATATTATATACATACATACACATATATGCAGACATCTGAATGGTATATTATTGCCCTTATAACACAATAAATCAGTCATAATATCATTTCAGAGAAACAAAAACACCATCCACCATTGGGTTGTTCGATATCTCGAAATGGCATGATTTTAAAAGCCCTTTCAAGCCATTATTACAGCCATCTGAGATCTGAGCATGGTGTTTACATTGACCTTCTGAGCTCATCAGTGTCAGGAAAATTAAAGCTCTGTCAGTCGAGTTCATGAAGAATTGTAAGGGATTAAAGGAATGAATCTGTCAGGCTAAAAATATCTTTCAACCACAACCAAGAATTATTTTTTTCTTTCCGGATCAGTGAAGAAAACTGCAGAGGGATTTTGTGCTGCAGTGATTTCAGCACCTCGGACAGCAGCACAAATCTCCATTCAACCATCAATTCTCGGTTGGTTCTAAAGAGTTGGATTCATGCGTTTAAATTGAAATTGAATTAATCTGAATTTGAATGTTACTATCTTATATCGAATTGATATCGAATTCTAAAAATAAGGGATTTTGTTTGATCATCGTGTTGGCACTCATACATAATTCTTATATACACTACATGCACAGATGCCTCACCTTTTCCAGCCATATGTGAGTCTTTTCCAAACTGTTTCACAAAGCTGGAGGTGCACAATTGTATAGGATATCCTTGGATGCATAAGGTCTTCATAGGTCAGAGTGACTCTTGAATGGTCTACTATAGAGCTCTAGAACTTTGAACAAAGTGAAATGGAATGCTAAATGCACCCCAGGTCTCCTCATTTACCTACATCAGTGCACTAAAAAATGTGGACCATCTTCATAGAAGTATGGAGCTCTAAATGTGGATTTGATGTTCGAAAGCACATATCAATCTCATCGTCAGGTGTCCACAGATTTTTGTGCATACATTGTCCTCCATTATATAGCTTCTTCAGGTTTTTCTCTTTCCTCCCATTAACCAAAAATATACATACAATACAGACCAAAAGTTTGGACACACCTTCTCATTCAAAGAGTTTTCTTTATTTTCATGACTATGAAAATTGTAGATTCACACTGAAGGCATCAAAACTATAAATTAACACATGTGGAATTATATATGGACTTATATAAATAACAAAAAAGTGTGAAACAACTGAAAAATGTCATATTCTAGGTTCTTCAAAGTAGCCACCTTTTGCTTTGATTACTGCTTTGCACACTCTTGGCATTCTCTTGATGAGCTTCAAGAGGTATTCACCTGAAATGGTCTTCCAACAGTCTTGAAGGAGTTCCCCGAGAGATGCTTGGCACTTGTTGGCCCTTTTGCCTTCACTCTGCGGTCCAGCTCACCCCTAAACCATCTTGATTGGGTTCAGGTCGGGTGACTGTGGAGGCCATGTCATCTGGCGCAGCACCCCATCACTCTCCTTCTTGGTCAAATAGCCCTTGATGCCTTCAGTGTGACTCTACAATTTTCATAGTCATGAAAATAAAGAAAACTCTTTGAATGAGAAGGTGTGACCAAACTTTTGGTCTGTACTGTATATACCGGTACATAGATTGGCTCAGTTAAATTCATCTTAGGTGTGAATCTGTGAAAAAAAGAGCCCAGCGTGTCCAACTCTGATTCACAACCCGGATTACGATAGAGCACTTACTGAAGATGAATGAATGACTTAAAATGTTGCGTTTTGAAAAATATCTGAAAGTAATTTTTTTCTGAATGTTTGAAATTCAACCTAAAACATTATTTTCTAAGAAAAAAAAAAAAAGTAGTATTGCATGGAAAGAAATTCTCCTTCTTTTAAATAATCAGGCAACAAATGACATGTTCTGACAATTTAAATGTGTGTAACCATGCTATGGAAGATCAGAATAGAAATGGTGCTACTTCATTTGAATGTGAAATATCTGATCACACACACTTGGTGACAGTTTTTTAGCTTGCTCTTTTGAAAACCATGAAATTCTTTTATTTCTAGATGGTTTAAAATATAAGTTAATAACAATCGTAACTCGAAATTTGAAATTCTGCATTAAAATATACATTGATAGTCCATAATATTAAAACAATGGACATTTCAAATCAATAACATTGATGAGCTTGTTACAATCGCACTCACAAGAGGAAGGATATATCAGGCCAAGTTCTGCATATATGGCTGTATGGAATGTCCATGCTGACCTCTGTCCACCTTTAATAGATATGTAAGAATTAGAACTAGACAATGGGGCAGTGGAAAAAGGTGTCTGGTCTGATGGTCTGAATTGTCTTTAAAATAATGTGAAAAGGGAAAAAATGGCACCAGGTGCACTTATAGGAAGAAGACTAGCAGATGGAATCTGTGATACTCCAGCAGTGTTTTACTGGGAAACCTTGCATCCTGGGATTCATATGGATTTTACTTTGACATGTACCACTTACCTAAGCATTGTTTCTGACCAGGTTAGACCCCTTCATGGTGCTCAACCTTGATGCGTAAATGGTTCAGGAATGGTTTAAGGATTGTGACCGTGTTCAAGCTGTGGACCTATCCTGAAAATTCCCCAGATCTTAATCTAACCAAGCATTTGTGAGATGTGCCAGACAAACAAGTACAATCCATGAAGGCTTCGTCTTGTAACTTATATGGCTTAAAGGATCTGCTGTTAAAACATTGGCGACATACCAAAGCACAAATTTAAGGGTCTTATGGTGTCCATACCTCATTGAGTTGGCAGTACAAGAGTGACCTACACAAAGGTATATGGTTTTAATGTTATGGCTGACCAGTGTATGTGGTTTCCTTAAGATGATGCTTTGTCAATTTTCATCCTGTAAACTAGCAAGAAAAATCGATACTTAGCAACGCAGCAAAGCTACAAGTGACAGCGAACATGATGTAACCCAAAATGGTGAACAGGATGTGTCCTTGTTCAATGAAATTAGAGAGCAAGTAGCAAGCTACAGCACCAAGATTGACTGGAATAGATGAATCATTTGGATTGCATTCAGGTTTTGTACAGGAGGGTTTTTCTCTGATTGATGGATGGGAGAAAAGTAGTGCTGGTGACTCCGTGAGAACAGTCAGTGGAGTCACCTTCCTGCTGGGAAACGCTGAATAAATAATATGCTTGTCCTGCAAACTCTGGTTTAAAAAAACCTTTCTTGTATTTGCACTCACTTTCCATTTTTGCATTCACATTTTCCATAAAAATGTTATTACAGGGTTACTCCAGGATTTATTACGTTACCCCATTCCTCTCATTTAAAACTAGCCCAACATGAACACTGCTTAACACAGAGTGTGTTTTGCAGAGAGGAGCAGGAACTTGACTCTACAGATTCCATCATCCTCCACCAGTTTTCTCGCCCCGCTGTTTCTCCCAGTCTTTATCCGTTCTGCTTGAAGATAGAGACCTACCTGAGAATGGTGGACCTTCCCTATCAGGTACAAACCAACATACACCTTAATGCAATTGAATTTGAAGTGCAGCACCTAAAGGCATTTCACACTGTAACTTTTCTTTGATATTTCCCACTTCTTTATTAGACTTCATCTTTAAGTTAACTTCTAGGCACAATATATAATCTCCTAAATCATCTTTTCATCATTAAATCAATTGAATGCATGGGAGAAGGATTCTTGAGGTCATTTGGCAGAATATCATAAAGAATTGTCATGTGTGCATAAATTGATATTGGGTCATGTTATTGAAGTGTTAAGAACCATTTCACCATTTGATGAACAGGCATTATTAACCCGAGAAATAAGTAGATAGATATCCACAGTCCCTTCCAAAATTACTGGAACACCATTGGTTTTGGTACATGGAAGACATCAAAGGATGAATATGAGGTGATCGTTAAACATTTCACGTCCGCGCTAAAATAGAACGTGCACGTTTTTTTTAGTTTGAACCCATTTTAAAAGTAAGCCCAAATATTAAAGGCAACTGACAGGTGTTTCTTGTTGTTAAAAGGTAAATTAGTCTAAATGCCTTGTCTTGGTTTGACAACATCAAAACCAGAAAGATGTCTATGGGAGAAAAGCAAGTCATGTTTGAGGTGGAGAAAATCATTTATAGCATTGGGCAGAGCCAATACAAGTATGTAGAATATTCTAAAAAAGAAAGTAGCCATTGGTGTACTAATAATCTGACTTTAAACAGCTTATACGGTTTTCCTATAATCTAAAAATCTGATGTTCTGTCACCAAAGGTGTCATGTTTTAAATTCTAGGTCTAGATGTAAATGTCAGGAAACGAAAGGTGAAATTCCGATCTAGTATCCGCTGATCTTCAACCTAATTCAGTGTGTAGGAACAACACAATGCTGTTCCAATAGTTTTGAAAGGGGTTGCATTTGTAGATATTTTGAATTGTCCATATAAATGAATGTCACTATTGTTGCTCTTTATTTGATGCCGTATTAATTAATTTGTACCTCTGTTTCCCCATGTCTGTTAAGACTTACTTCGACGGCCGTCTTTCTGCTCAGAGCACGATGCCGTGGATCGAGTACAACCACGAACGCGTGTCTGGGACGGAGTTTATAATCGAGTTTCTGGAGAAAAAGTTGGGCGTGAGTCTCAATAGGAGTCTGAGTGCGGAGGATAAGGCCATCGCTCACACCATCACCAAAATGGTGGAGGAACACTTACACTGGTGAGTATTACAGAACATTAACAACTGGGGAAGCGGAAATCTTCCGAGATCATTTTTTAAAATGCTGTCTGCCCTCTTTTGCATACATGAGCTCATGTTTAGAATTGGTTGGTGTTGCCATGGTTGAGAGGGGAGAAAATAATACTGTCTGTCCCATGTCTCTCCCATAGAGAGAGCACAGCCACTTTTGCCCTTTGAAGCTCTTTGATGTTTTTAGAAATTGAGAATGTGTGACATTTTAAGGTTTCATCCCGAACACTCTAGTTCATGCCTATTCAGTGTTTGCTCACACGAGGGGCCAAAATCTAAAACACAGTCTAAGTTGCAAGCCAAATCTTTTATTTAGATTTAACATTTTTGGCTGTAGTATACATTTGATGTTTTTCTTAAGTATGTTTGGCATCAAAATGCCGACGTATATTGTACTCCTTCACAACCGACACTGCCTGGTTACACATTTCACTTTCCCATCTTTCATTAAAGTCTTCCTTCGGCATCAAATTTTCTCTTCTGGAACATTTTGGGATTCATTGTTGATATTTCTAAACTCTGCTCGTTTAAAGAAAATGCTGAAGTAGAAACACTGCACTCTAGAGGCTTCGCAGGTCCCAAATGTACGACCAGCGATCTGAAATAATTTAGAATACTCTATAGTTGTAGGGCTATGAATAACTATAAATGAACGCACTGTAACGAATCGTGGATTGCGCCATAGATGCATATCAGTCAGTAAGAACTCTTCCTTATCTATTTAAGACTGAATCATCAATGACCCTGAATGACCTGCTTGTCTGTTTGTGTGTACATTCTTTTACACTGTGTGTATACAGGACATTAGCCTACTGTCAGTGGGTGGAGAATGTGGAGGAGACCCGCCACATGCTGAGTGTGTGTGACCTTCTGCAGTGGAGTGTGTGCGAGCTGAATGGTAGCCTGGTGAAAAGGGAGATGTTCTGCCATGGCATTGGCCACTTCAACTCACACCTCATCCATACACTGCTAGAGAGAGACCTGCGCAGTCTCTCCACACTGCTGGGTGAGAATCCTTTTGGATATGTGTGTGTGTGTGTTTGTCATCTCATGCGTACTGTTGTCAGTAGTATACATGCATTTGTATCTCTATTAGGAGATAAGAAATACATCATGGGCTCCAAATTGTCCAGTGTGGACGCTGCAGTGTTTGGACATCTTGCTCAGGCCATGTGGACACTACCGGGATCCAGACCAGAGCAGCTCATTAAAGGTGCACTCATACACAGACATACACTGGGAAATCCCTTGAATAAATGCCTCCTAAATATCATTTCAGAAGCACCACAATCTTTCCATTGAACTTTCTGATACTTACCAAACCTTGATGTTAAGCAATTTGAGTAGCCTCACCTGACAGGATGCACTGTCAAGTCATCATTATATTTCAGCTCCAACAATAAAATGTCCAATCGATCTGATTCCATAAGCTGAAGAAAACGTTGCAAACAAGCACAATTACCCACAGTGGTGTTTGTCTACATGCTGATATACACCAAACAAGCATAACATTATGACCACCTGCCTAATATTGTGTTGGTCCCCCTTTTGTTGCAAAAACAGTTCTGACCCCTTAAGCATTAACAGCATGAACTTCTACAGCAATTTGAGCTACAGTAGTTCGTCTGTTGGATTGGACCACATGGGCCAGTTTTCACTCCGCACACGCATCAATGAGTCTCGGCCGCTCATCAGAGATGCCAAAAGTAACACATCCTTCACTTAAATAGAAGTATAAATACTCATGTTTTAAAAGACTGGTAAAGGTTGAAGTACTGTCTATACTTTTTTACACAAGTTAAAGTAAAGAAGTTTGGGCTCTGACATGTACTTGAGTAAAAAGAAACCATTACTGCTGCCTTACTGGACCTCACGTCATATTAATATATTAATAAAATTTCCAATGACATGTGTGTACTTGGTTTGCAAACCAGGGAATGCACTGAACTCATATACTCTAAGTGATGTGAAAATTAAAGATCAAGTACTTTTGTTGTTAATTGATTTGTTGACTGATTGATTGATTGATTGATTGATTGTAAAAATGTGTCCTGTCTGTCACTACAATATAACTGTAATGATTAAGATGAAAGGTTGCAGTTATGTATAAGTTCCTACACACACAAAGAGAGAGAGAGAGAGAGAGAGAGAGAGAGAGAGAGAGCGAGACCTACTATATGAAGTGTTCAGGTTGCAGTTCCTCTTCTTAGACACAAGATGTCGCCCATTCTCTCACGTTTTTCTGTCAAATGCAAACTCGCACATAAAACACTATAAAATTTACATTTTACTTTGTATTACATTATTTATTTACACACTGCATTGTAATAAAATGTATACACTGTATACAATACATACCGATCATTTTTTTCGGCTTGCGTCCTTTGCTGGAGCGTATGAAAAGGTCCGCTGTAATTACGAGAGCGGCCTCTAGAGGTGACTCACTGACATGACGTGCTGTTTGTCTTTACACGTGAGTCTGCGCAAAACATTTAATAGTTATAATTTATTAATTATATAATTATGTTTATACATTTTTTTGTGATACAGCTCAGTACTATTTTACATGAAGTTTTAATAAATGTTTTTCTTATTTAGTATTCATTTAAAAAAAATATTGGTTTTATGAATCATTTATTGGCAGGTACAGTCCAAGCTGTCGTTATTGGTAAAATCCACTATGGTTGTCTTTTAGTACTAACCAAGTACACACCTGTCTATAATATCTATGATATTTCTAGCATTTGTTGCATGTTTACCCTGGACATTGCCAGTGGGCTGCGTTTCAAAAGCCATGATGATTCCTTCTTCCTACACCATACACTTCATATCATGTGACTACATGGTATATGCCTCTTTCTTTCTCTCCCTCTGTCTATTCTTCTTTCTATGTTCGTATTTGTCTGATCAATGTGTCTGTAGATTTTGACCTGTCTCTGGCACCAGTTCTGTTTTACAGAGTGTAATGTATACCTTACCTGTTCTCAGGTGAGCTGCCGAACCTGGCGCGATACTGTGAGCGGATCCGGCATAAATTCTGGCCCGAGTGGGTACTAGATTACGAGGATTTGTGTTCAGAGCCGTTCACGGATGTTTATAAGCAACACGGCCTGTTCTCCTGTGCTGACACTTTCGAAGACATGGACACGCAGAGTCCTTCACATAAATGTTCGCCGGACACCGATCGCTCGGGCCGCTCACTCTCCGACTCTGACATCGAGGTCGACCAATCAGATGCAGAGCTGAAGTTCGAAGCTTGAAAGACGTTCATTTTAAAAGGAGCAGACGTTTTGACATGCACACACACACATGCAGTTCTTATCAGAGCTTGTGTGTCTGTGGGTGTGTGTGGATATGTTGTGCATGTCACAGTTTTTTTTTATCTAAGCATCAGGGTTGAAATTCTTCTTTAAGGCTGAGTAAAAAAACTAAACATAATGTGTCCTTATAAATCACTATGATGGCAGACTGCGTGTGTGTGTGTGTGTGTGTGTGTGTGTGTGTGTGTACAAGGTTTGCAAACCAGGGAATGCACTGAATTCATACACTCTGTGATGTGCAAATTTAACATCAAGTACTTGTGTTTTTAATTGATTTGTTGATTGATTGATTGATTGATTGTAAAAATGTGTCCTGTCTGTCACTACAATATAACTGTAATGATTCAGATAAAAGGTTGCAGTTATGTACAATTTCACACACACACACACACACACACACACACACACAGAGAGACCTATATGAATTGTTCAGGGTTGCAGTTCCTCTTCTTAGACACAAGATGTCGCCCATTCTCACGTTTATCTTTCAAATGCAAACTCGCACATAAAACTATAGAATTTACATTTTACGTTGTATTACATTATTTATTCACAAACTGCATTGTAATGAAATGTATACACTACATTTCCCACTTTAATACATATAATGTTTAGTTTTGGGGGCTCAAATTGGATGAACAAATCCATTTTTTGTGTGTTTTTTCTTGTTTGTTTTGCTCGCTTGCTAGTAATCAAATCAGCTTAGCAACAGCAAGGAAATTTCAAACTTGTACAAGAAAACTAAGAATTTACTCTCAAATTTGATTATAAAAAATCTATCATATTTTTGGTACGATAAGAGACCTTTTTTTTCGTGTGGACTACTTTCGTAGGCCAAGAGAACTGTGAGTGTCCATATTTTAAATGTGGTTGAATGGTCACCTAAACTCAAACCCAGAAGCATTTATTTATTAATTAATTATATGTCTTTGCATTTATTTATTGTTGTTTTTATTAGTATTTGCCTAAAACAATTTTCAAGATGACTCCCTCTGACTGGGTCTGTATGTCGCTGGTGCTCAATAGTTGCTAATGGAGACACAACAGTTAATACTGTACCAATTTACAATAAATTCATGTTTGTAATTATAAACATGGGCGATAACAGGTAAAACATTTGTCTTCCTCAGTGTCTGTAGGTTCACAAACTGTTTTTGGTCTGATTTTCTGTACATTGTAAATAAAAGAAATTCCCACTGGATTGTGTGGCTCCTAAATGTTCTTACACAAGAGGAACTTGATACTTGGAGCCTATTCTGAAACCGAATTCATCTCTCTAGAAATAGCAGTAAGGTCTGAACTCTAGAAAATCAAGATCTGTGGTGTCCTAATATCCTTATCAGTGCCATCTAGAGCACGTCCGATGGTCACCATCTTGTCATTTACTGGTGCAGACTTACAAGCCACAACCTCCAATTATTAAATATATCAGAAAGCTTAAAGTTCATGGCTTCTCCAGTTTGTCTTTGTTGCTTGAGAGCTTGCATGAAAGCATCCAAAATGAAAAAGCTTCTAAGTACAGAGTGGGATATTTTCTTCTGTAGAAAACATCTGGGTCTTTGGACAACAACTGGGGCCTGCTAGACGTGAGACCTACTGACTAAGCATGGAGATGTGTTCTCTGATGCATTAACTTAGTTGCAGTTGAGTAGATTTGGAGCTTTTTCAGAAAGTGAAAGAGAAATTACACATTTTTCTCTCCCAGCACATTATGAGAGTAAACAGAAATTAAATGAGAGCTCCCCCAATACCCTAAGAACAAATCTGAGAAAATGTGTGTGTGTGTGTGTGTGTGTGTGTGTGTGTGTGTATGATAGGTTTTTCTGGCTTTATCTCCTGGCTCTCTGACTGCCTGGCACAAACCATGACCCTTCCATCTGCCTCCTGCTGTGTGCCATGTGTGTGCATTGTGTGAGTGGGGTTTCATCTACAGAATCAACAGGGGGCGCTGTTTTCTTAAATAATTAAGATTTTTTTTTCTGTCTATCCAGATCATTTTGACTGACTGAACACGTGTGTGTGTGTGTGTGTGTGTGTGCATTTTTTCTTTCCGATTCTGTGCGTAATCTGTTTTTTGGGCCACCCGCGTCTCGATCTGAATGTCAGCCAAACGCACAATCACACCTTTTGCCAGAAAACTCCCGTCTACACTGGATCTCCAGCAGTCTTCCATCGTCTGGGTTCCTGAGATACTAACCTTCACACAAAGTTCTGAGTGGTTCTGATCACTTACTTTTGCCCTTGTTTGTTGGTTTCTTCTTATTTCCAGAATAGTCCTTATAGTAGGCTCCTCTGACACCAAGGAAAAAAAACATCAGGAACTCTATTTGGTCTACTGGCTGGTGGTACATCATCACCTTGACTCTTTGTATGATACTCTATAAGGGGTGTCTCTTTTGCATGGGCATTACAGAGATGCTTTAGGAAGTCTTTCTAAAAGCATCTGACCATCTCTAGATTCTGCACTTTATAGCCAGAAGCTTGTGAACAATCACTTGTTGAGTCATGCTATTGAAGGTTTTAGGATGGATGGATGCCCTTCCTCTCTTTGGCCTTTTAATAGTTTTTTTTTCCAACACCAGATTATCTGCTCCCGAAAAAAAAAAACAATCCGAGGGGAAATTTCAGCGGCTTTATCCGTCTCACCTATTTATTTATTTATTTATTTATTTATTTCCTTTTTCTTTCTCCCTCCAGAAAGGCAGGACGCTCATTAGCGGATTAAACTCGGTTGCGCGCGCGCCCCCGAAAGATTGTTTTATGTTAATTTCTATTATGTTCCTTCGCTTCACGGTGTGTGAAGCGCGCGCGCGCGGCTCCGGTAAACACGCCGCGTCACACTCGGTCGAGTCTCTGAAATTAAAAAACCCGGGGCAAACAAAAGGCACGAGGCACGAGGCGCGAGATCCGCTCGGCGTGGAGGGTGTGTGAGCGTGCGTGAGTGCGCGCGCGCACGTGTGTGTGCGTGTGCGTGTGTGTTGGATCCTATCTGCGCGTTGCCATCTGCCTCGTTGTCCCTTTACACCGGTGGATTTGAACGCGACTTAATTATTCACCGTGTCCACACACACACACACACACACACACACACACACACACACACACACACACATGTACAGTCATGAGCATGCAAACACACATGATGCAAATACACAATCACAATTGGGTGCACCATGAGCCTGCAAACACACACACACACACACAATCACAATCAGGTGCACAGATATACATGAACAGGGGCATGCAAGAACACACACTCACACAAACTGAGACACACAATTGGGTGCACACAAAAATTTCCATGTGCATGCGAATACACACAATTTTACACACACACACACACACACACACACACACACACACACACACACACACACACAATCGCAATCAGGTGCACAGATATACATGAACAGGGGCATGCAAGCACACACAATCACACAAACTGAGACACACAATTGGGTGCACACAAAATTACCATGTGCATGCGAATACACACAATTGCACACACACACACACACACACACACACACACACACACACACACACACTCCCAACTCCCATAGAATCATGAGCATGCAAACACACACACACACACACACACACACACACACACACACACACACACACAGTGTATAAGTGTAAGAGGTGGAGGAACACAAGGTCTGAGTTTGAGCAGAAGTGTTTGTGTAAAGTCGTGATTTACACTTGTCAGAGTCAGAAATCGAAACAAGTGTTTTTAGGTGTATCAGAGGACGATAATTAAGCCAGAAATAAAGAACCCTGATGGTGAATAAATAGTAATTAAAGCCTACTAATAAAATTAAAGGCCTTTTTATTACTTCAAGCTACCTCAGAAAAATGTTACTAACTGATAATAAAAGAAAAAAATCATCCTTTACAGGACTATTGTTTGAAGGACCAATGCTGAAGGGGGAAAAAAAAGGATTTGGTCATGTAATAGACCTCTTCACTTCAAATATTGTATTTTAACTCAGAAATTCAATGGTATCATTCAACCTCTCGACACAAACACCTCAGAGAGCGCACCCCCCTTTCATTAATAGGATTCAAATCATCTTATTGCCTAAACAGAGTCCCAGCAGACACGCTAGCAGCTATGTTGTGCTAGCATAAGCGCGCCTCATCGCACCCCTAATCATCGAATGTTTTGTGCCAATGTTTTGATGAGAATCAGCAGGCATTTCGATGGGAATGGGAATGTTCTAATCTGCTGGACTGTCTCGGCAGAGGAGAACGCTATTGGTTGATCGGTAATTATGGTTTTTTTAAACGGCTCCCTCAAGGCTGAACGAGAAAATCGGCTACGGAGCTGGAAATGTGGTTTCATGTGAGTGCTAGAGTTTGACGCTGCCTGTCTGGGATGAAGCGTACAAATAAACAAAGCAACAAAAATTGTTATGAACACCAAGTGCACTAAATTTTGTTAGACAGCAGCATTAAAATGTAAGACGTCCTTAACAACAAAAAGATGACTGCAGTAAGATGATCATCATCAGAACCTGGGAGAGGAATATTATGTCCAATCTTCACTTGTCCAGTTTCCAGAGTCGGAGCCTACCCTCACTCCAGATTCCTGAAACGATTTTCAGCTCACCATGGTTTTAAAGAGTAACTATTTGAGTTAGCAATCCTGCGATCTAAAAACCCTCAACACCAATCTCCCCATTGCCAATCAGTGAATTATTGGGACACAGTCTAAGAGGACCATCAGCAAGAAACTGATGGAAGGGAATATAGTTAGGGAAGCACAAAAAAGCAAGAAAATTGCTGGAAATTCAGCTATTCGGACTTCAAGTGGGAGTCCAGCACACCACCTAGGTGCCAGAAAAGTAGAGTCTTAACGCATCTCTTCCTGAGAAATGTTAGGACCAGCTGAGCAGTGGTAGAGGAAGGAATAAGTCTGGTACCACGCCAGGGAGGGGATATGGTTGCTGGTCTTTTTTTGGCTCTTTAGGTGAGCACCAGTGTTTTAAATCTAATATAGCTCCTGGAAGAAGGTGGAGGGAGCACGGTTGAAAAGAGTGGCTATGTGACTTCCAGTCATCTCAAACCCTCAACCCTAAACCCTCTCTTATTAACAAGGCATTTCCTCTTACATGACTAGCTGCTCAATGGATGTTTTTTGTGTTTTGCACCACTCTGAATATTATGCTTTGCAATGCTGACACACGATTGGCTGATCAGATATATTCACTCAGACACTAAAGTATTGGGGCAATTGACTTTTTTTGAGGTTCTTCCACAAAGCTGGAGGCACACAAGTGGGAGATGCAATCTTGTTCCAGCATGACCCTGTGCACAAACTGAGCTTCACGAAGATGTGGTTTATTTGGGTTGGAGTGAAAGATCTGGAGTGGCCTGCTAGATCTCTAACCTCAACCCTATTAAACCTTAAATTAAAATTTAATTTTGTCACATACACATTCATACAGAATACCACATATCGTCAAATGCTTCGGGATGAATTGGAGCTCCAAAGTCTAGTGGAACATCTTCCCAGAAAAATGGAGGTTATTATAAGGTGTCCACAAATGTTTCTAAATGAAAAAGGGTTTCAAGGTCAGTCTTTCTTACAGTATTAATCAGTTCGGCCGATGATAACAGATGTAACGAGTGTTAAAAATTGCTGCACGGGCACTGCGACATTATTTCTGTTTTGTTGTTCTTGTTTCCTCAGGAATTTGCATGAGTTTTATGAAAATTATAACTGCAGTATGGAGGGGGATAGATGAAGGTTACAAGCCCCTTACAGCGCTATCGCGTCGTGTTAATTACATTTGCAGATTGTGTCATTTTGAAAAAAAAAAAAACACCCTGGAACTCCTTAATAACCAAAACGCTCACTGAGTGGGGAATCAAATGTTCTGATAGGCGAGATGAATTTATGAATAAATATTAGCATTTAGGCTGATGGATAAGAAAAGATAGCTATAATTTTCTGTGTCCAATGTTGATTAGGGTTTATTATTTCGCCAATACGCTCAGATTTCTTTTTTTTTACACCTGTATTATATGATAAGGAAATGCTAATATCATTAGTGTTTAACTGCTCCTGCATTACAATCCAATGTTGTTTTTAGGCAAATCCGGGTCTGGAAAAATTAAGACTTCCTTTAGATTTATGGAATTCAGCAGATGACCTTATCCAGAGCAACTTACAGAAGTGCTTTGAAGTCTCTCTTGATAAATGTATTCTGATACTGGTTTATAGGGACATCGATTGAAAGGAATATCAGTAAGAAACTGATGAAAAGGAATATTTTTGGTTGGAAAGCAAAATAATCAAGAAAAATTGTTTATTTAAAGCTCGCTAGAAACTCAGCTGGACATCAAGCGGAAGTCTTGATGCCAAAATAGAAAAGTCTTTAAATTTTTTGTCTATTTGCCTTAACAAGGCATGTCCTCTTAAATAAATAGCTGCTCAATGGATGTTTTTTGTTTCGCTCTATTCTGCATATAGCTGCATGATATTATGAATTGCCATTCTTCCACATCATTGGCTGATCAGAAAATTGTATATGTCTTAGCAGATGTGTAGGAATATACACCACCAGACAAATGTTTAGCCACACCTTCTGCTTTAAAAGTTTTTTTTATATATATATATTTATATTTTTTTTACTGAAGACATTCAAGCTATGAAAAAACATGTATGGAATTATATAGTAAGCAAAAATGTGTTAAACAACTCAGAATATGTTTTAATATTTTTTTCACACCATCACACCTCTTCTTCCATGCTTCAACACAGGACCCACACATCAGGAACCCTCCGTTCACGCTTTCCATGTCTCACAAAGACACAGTGGTTAGAACCAAAAGTATCAAACTTGGACTCATCAGACTAAAGGACAGTGTACCACTGAGCTAATGCCAATTTCTTGTGTCTTTTGTGTTTCTCTACCTTATGTTGTTCTTCCAAAGTAATGGTGAAGTCGAACATGAAGCCCTAAACTATTTGCCACTTGAACTCTGAGAAGGGTTTATGTAAATCAGCAGTTTCTCAAGCTGTTAAATTAATTTTAATAAAATTATCCTCTGCAGCAGAGGTAGCTCTTGGTCTTTCTTTTCCTATTACGATCATCACGGAGCCTGTTTAATCATAGTGTTTGATGGTTTTGGAGACATTTAAACATTTAAAGTTCTTGAAATTATTCATCCCGACTGACTTTCATTTCCTAAAGAAATGATGGACTGTCTTTTTTCTTTACATAACTTAGTGTTTCTTGCCATAATATGGATTTGTACGGTAGTTGTAGTAGCACTAATAGGGTTAGGGTTAGTACAAAATGTAATCATACCCCAAATTTTGAAGACGTAGAACCCGTATGAATTGCCCCAGTCATCCCTTTCTAATGCGTAAACCTATTTTACATGCGTACATTAAATATTTGTGGATGTTATACACTTTTAAATCATTAATTAATAATTTTTAATATACATAATGTGATTGATGGCAATTCAGGTAAAACAAAAACCCCAAATAGTATTTTATAAAAAATTAGACACAAAAAAATCCTTTGTAGTGAGAACAGTGAAGAACCGAAAGCTCCTCTTATGCTATTCTGCCGCTCTTTGTGGTTCAATGCTCAATTCCTTCGAGACTGCACGAGCCATTCATCCCTCTGAATGTAAATGTCATGCCAAGAAAAAAAGGTAGGCATAAAATCCCGCCTTTGTCAAAAAAGAGGTTTGTGATGTGTGATGGATGCGGGTGAGACTGTGCGTACGCCACTCAGCTCGGAGAGCCACAGCCCGGGAGAGGCAGCTGGTCATGTCACGAGGGAACGGGCATTTATAAGGAAAATAGTTAAATGCCACAATTAACACATTGTCTGTTCATTTGTGTTGTGAAAATGTTTTATTCAGCGCATCAGACATATGAAGCTGTTAGACATTTCAGAGTGGACATTTTGGCCAAACCAACACAAACACACACGCACAGGTTCTGGCATTTTGAACAGGCCTACGAAATGCTAAAAAAAAAAAAGGGGGGGGGGGCATAAACTATATAATTGATTCATATTTATTTGTGCTTTTTACCTTAAAACTACTGCAAACATGTAGATACAGCACTTTATCTTGATTTATTTTATTTCGTTTTGCTCCTGTGGAGCTTTTCCTTCTTTTTTCATGGACTCAACTCAAAATGAACTACAAATCCCAGAACGCGTAGAATTGCGTCACCGTTTCCCCGGATGTTGATTTCGGAAGTAAACCGTATGAGCGCCTGCAGTGTAATGACACATGAGTAGAAGTAGTATGTATAAAAACTGTTGTTTATTTCATTTTATTTTATTTGTAAATTGAACTAGTGAAAATATTTATATGTATAGAGGGACAGGAGGAAGTAGAGCGGCAGATGGACTTCCGGTTTCCGAAGTTTGATTCGCTGTGAGTTATTAATATGAGTTGAAGTTGCTTCATAATTCGGATGATCTGTTTTTATTGCACTGCTTTTGGGATGTTTTATATTGTATTTGTTGTATATTTTTTAAAATTTTATTAATGAATAATACAAATACAAACTGGATACAGTAAAGTAGCTGATATTAAATATGGAGCTCAGCGATTTCTGATTATTACAGTCTATTTACAGAAAATGCATGCTTTTTTAAAAGGATAATGCACTTTTGTATTTTACAAAAACCCACCAGAAGTCTCTTGATTCTTTATTCTGATTGGTCAAAGTTGCTTCGTTTCTATAGACACAATTAATGCACTTACCGTTGCTATAGTAACAAACGCGCGTGTGCTTTTAAGACTAGTTTTGTAACCCGCCAACAGATGGCAGCACGAAGCTGCACGCACAGTCACATGAAGCACCGACCTTCATAAGTCAGTGTGCCAAAGACATTGATGTGATTTAATGATATACAGCAAGTTAAAACAAAGAGCAAACATGAAATTTTGTGTGAAACTGAGCAAATCTGCCACAGAGATGTTTGGCATGATTTGGCAAATTTACGGCGATGCTGCAATGAATCGTTCAAGGTGTTTTGAATAAGGCGAGAGTCAAGAGACGAAGAAAATCACTAGAAGCCAAAAAGTTGCCCTTTTGACAGCATTGCAGAAACATAGTGTGAATCGCAGAAAGTGCTTGACATGTTTAGAAAAGAAGACATCCAGGACACATTTTGAAAGTGGCAAAAAAAATAGTGGAAATAAAGTGTTTTCTTGTATAAAGAGCTATTTTTTGATTCAAACTTGTGTATTATAGCCAAGTTAATTTCTATAGTATTGGCCCTTTGAGAAGATACTAAAATGTTTGCTGAAATGTGAGAGGTGTACTTACTTTTTGTAAGATACTGTAAATATATATATATATATATATATATATATATATATATATATATATATATATATATATATATATATAATTTTATTTTAATTTTAGTTATATATATATATATATATATATATATATATATATATATATATATATATAATTTTAGTTTGAAATTATCCCAAACTTTGGCCCCTCGCTGTTTTCTCGCCATTTCCCTATTTTCAATCTACAGCTTCTTCTGTGTTTACCACTCTAGGGGTCTCATTTATAAACCGGGGGTACGCAGAAAACAAGGCTGATTCGCAAAGGTTGTGATTCATAAAAAAAATAAAAAACTTGACAGGAGAAAGTGTGCACCTGCAAGTAAACTATTAGCCCTGCATACTCACAACGTGGAAACACAGAAGGTGAGAAGTCAAATTGGTGACACAGATACACAACCTGTGCGTACACCATTTTCCACGCAAGTTTTCAGCCCAATTTATAAATGAGACCCCAGAGCGGTCCAGAGTTTAGTGGGTGGTGCCTCAGTAATAATGGTCAGTGAGGAAAAGCAGTTCTCTGTGTGTAGACTGAATTCATTTTTTATATTTGATTCACTTGAGTTACTCGAGAAATCGTTTTAGCCCTAACATATATATATATATATATGTGTGTGTGTGTGTGTGTGTGTGTGTGTGTGTGTGTGTGTGTGTGTGTGTGTGTGTGTAATGCTGTCAAATTTAAATGCTTTTAAGAAATAGTGTTAATAGTTTATTTTAAACAATGAACAAAATAGAAAGTAGATGAACAAAAGAGATATCCGATTAATGCAAAACAGCATTAATTCTTCCAGTTGCACTTGCACATGGTTTTTGAAGGAACTTGGCAGGAAGGTCGTTCCAGAAATCCCGGACAGTTAACCACTGATCCTCTGTGGATGTAGGCGACCTTAAATGCTTCTGTCTCTTCATGTAATCCTAGACAGACTCGATGATGTTGAAATCGGGGCTCTGTGGGGGCCAAAACTTTTACTTTCAGGACTCCTTGTTCTTCTCTATGCTGAAGATAGAATTTAATGACATTGGCTGTATGTTTGGGGTCGTTGTCCTGCTGTAGAATTAATTTGGGGCCAATCAAATGCCTCCCTGATGGTATTGCATAACAAAGTGTCCGCCTGTGTTTCTCAGCATTAAGTACACTATTAAACCAAATCTCCAACTCCATTTGCAGAAAAACACCACCATGCTTCACTGTTGCCTGCGGGCACTCATTGTACTGCTCTCCAGGTCTTCGGCAAACAATTTGCCTCCTGCTGCAGCCAAACATTTCAGATTTTGACTCATCAGCCCAGAGCACGCGCTGCTATTTTTCCGCTCCACAGTTTTTGTTTTCATGCAAAGTTGAGTCACTTAGCAGCGTCTCCATGTCAGAGGTGAAGCATTTTAACCACAATTCTTCCATAAAGACCATTTCTGGCCAGACTTCTCCAAACAGTAAATGGGTGTACCTGGGTGGTCACGCCAAATATTGGTTTGATTTTTCGATTTTTTCTGTTCATTTGTATTCCATTTTCTTAACTGGTAAAAACACTTTTACTTTTAAAAGCATTCTTACTTTGCAGCATTTTTTAACACCTGCCTAAAACCTTTGCACATTACTGTGTGTGTATATAAATTGAATGCGCAATTAAATCAGATTAGTCGGTTGATCTGCAGACTTTTTTTGAATAACAGAAAGGCTCAGAAAGTAGGTTCTAGGTTTCTATAGCAACAGCTCACACAATGGGCCACGCCCACCAAATAATCTAATAATACTAATTATAAAAATGTTTGTAATGGTTTTTAGGGGGTTTTTACAAATGTAGAGAAGTCTATACAATTAAGAACTGTTAACTGCTTCTAGTCGCTGATCGCAGGAAATAACAAGTAGTTTTGGACGTTTTACGACGTTGAATGTAACCGTAAACAGATTGAAGTATGGCAGGTTCTTTAATTATTGTTAAATGTTGGCAACTTTCTGAGAAATAAAATACTCCAGGGTATGCTGTTATGATTTTCCTTTTTTAACAACTTTGCTTTGCTTTGAGTTCCTTGCATGACCCTGCTATTGATTATTCTCCTATAACAGAACACCCCGCTGTGTTACTTTCCTTATTTATTCAATTGCATGCGAAGCCAAACGTAGTTACAAAAATGTAAAATATTGGCACCCCGAAGCCTAAACATATGTAAATTTGTGGTATTTTTTTTAGCACAATATACATTTATATATACGTATTTATGTACACATTTATAAATATTCTATAAAATATTAAATTAAAATATTTTCTTTCACAAAATCTCTGGTAATTCTTAAATAATAGATGCTTTGTGAATGAATATACAGGATTTGCTGTGATATCACCAAACTTTTGGGTCATTGTGTTTAAAGATTTCCTCATTTGTAACCTAATGGCAGAGGCAACCAGATATCCAGATTTCAGCTCGAAAGCTTTATAGGTCCACCATCGGAGAGAGTTTTGTTACTTGTCACATGCACAATACAGCACAGTGAAATTCTTTTTTACGCATATGCCAATGATGTTCGGAAGCTGGGGTCAGATCACAGGGTCAGCTGTGGAGCACAGAGGATTTAGGTCCTTGCCAAAGTGGCAGTTTGGTGATACTTGAACCTACTAGAACTAGTTACTAGATACTAGAACCTTCTGATCAGAACCCAGAGCATTAAGCACTGAGCTACTACCTTCCTATCAATTTAGTTATCCAAAGATTGGATTTTACTTGTAGGTAATTTGAAATTTGGTTTCTGACTGGCTCTTAAGAACTTTCATTTCGAGGGTGTCAATAATTTTGGAAGTTGGCTGTAAAAGAGTGAAAATTATGTGTAGTTAATAGGGGTGTAACTGTACACAAAATCGACGGTTCGGTACGTACCTCGGATTTTAAGTCACGGTTTGGTTTTATTTCCGTACAGTTTAAAGAAAGAAATGCAAAACATAAAATTGTTTGTCCTTTTTTATTAACGCAGTTTATGAATATTAACATTTGTGTACATCAGCAGTTTACATTTTTAAAACTATTTAAATACAATTGGATAAATTATATTAAAACTTATTATATTTTACAAAAAAACTAAGTGTATAAACATAAAATAGAGTAAATGAAATCAATTGTGTAATCAATTAAATTGCCAAAAATAAAATTGATTAAATACAATTAAATAAATGGAAAAATGTATTACCCATTTTGGGCAAAACAGAGGTGCATATAAGTGTGTGTGTGTGTGTGTGTGTGTGTGTGTGTGTGTGTGTGTGTGTGTGTGTGTGTGTGTTTTACTTAACTGTATACTTATTTCAACATACTTTAACAAATGTATTCATTCATTCATTCACTCCCTTGATTCTGAATTGTCAGGATTTTCTCCTTTTAAGAGAAATTCTTGAAGTTATACATAAAACGGAAAAGAAAACGCTAACTGTCCTAAATATGCAGGAAGTGGCAGCGATTTCTCGCATATGCAAAATTTTACAATTTTACAACGCACTACAAATCGTATTTCCAGTATGGAGTGAGTAGCCACAGTGACACTGCGCTTACTAATCTAATAAAAATATGAGGTCAGAGATGCAATGAGATTTTTAAAAGAAATGCTTGGTGTGCTGTATTGTTGCTGTTCTAACTCTTACTCTATGTGTGTGTGTGTGTGTGTGTGTATATGTGTGTGTGTGTTTGTCTCGCAGGTCATGCATGCAGCTCGGCCTGTAGGAATGTAGACAGCTGTCCTCCACCTCCAGCTTGTCCCCTATATGTTCCCTATCTATCTATTTATCTATCTATCTATCTATCTATCTATCTATCTATCTATCTATCTATCTATCTATCTATCTATCTATCTATCTATCTATCTATCTATCTATCTATCTATCTATCTATCTATCTATCTATCAGCTTAGTGCAGCTACTTCTTATTCATAGACTGTACAGATTCCTCTTCTTCGTTCTTCCCTATGATCACTGTTCTGGCCGTGACTTCCTTCGTGTCTTTGCACTGGCGTTGGTACAGGAGCAGCTCGCAAAACCATGGGCGAGGTGCAGCTCTTCCCATCGCTGCCGAGACAGAGTCCGAGTTGGATCAGTACGCCAAGGAAGTGCTGGACTTCAGCTCGCATTATGGTGGTGAAGGGAGCATGTCGTACACCATGTGGAACGCAGCCGGACCACCCAGCGTGTTCCCGAGCTCAGGGGACTTCACGCACACGGCTGTGTTCCGCACGTACGGACGCTGGTGGCAGGACGAGGGCGTAGCGCAGCGTTTCAGTCGCACACCGAGCTCCTTCCACAGCCGAGATTTCCTCGAGGTGACATTCGAGGAGCAGATTTTCCCGACCGCCGTCACCGTCCTGGAGACGTACCACCCCGGGGCCATCGTCCAAATACTCGCCTGCTCTCATAACCCCTATGCTGAAAGCCACACTACTGATGTCAGGTGAATATAAAAAAAAGAAAAGTTATAGTCCGAAAAATACGGTACATGGTTTGTGTGCCGATTACTCGTGAAATTGGTCTCACCCACTAGTAATGCATTCCCTCCAATGTTGAGATGACCTGGTTTTTTTTTGGTTTTTAAAGAATTACATGCCTGTTAAACCCTGATCAAAATTTGAACGACTTTTTTCCACTTGTTCTAACTGACACCCTTGACCATTTCTGCCCCAACTTGTGCTCAATGTTTGACATTTTCTTCCCTTTTCCTTCATTTCGTCCCAAAATATCAACAAATTTTTCAATTAGATTACAAATAACATAGTTCCTGATAATATACGAATATAAGAAGTCAATATCTCTAGTTCTCTATAGTGTTATTTATGTCTGTACTTTGAGAGTCACTAACAGCTGGAACCAAATTCCTTGTGTGTGTCAACACACTTGGCCAATACACCTGATTCTGATGATACATAGGATGAAGTTTCCTGAATTAGACCTGGTTCAGATTATTGATTTTATTAAATAAAAAAGAACACTGGTTCTAAACTGGTGTTTCGATGTTCTGGGGTTCAGATCACCAACCGTACAATACCATCCAGTCATGTCCAAGTTGTACACCATGTTTTTCATTCTTTCCAATACTATATGTAAGTATACGGCAATGTTCTGACAATGTCTTCTCGTTCCTTGTTTAGTGTGTGCAGGTGGGAGGTGCTGTGGGCGGGCGAGCCCACCAAAGTCACCAGTCCTCAGGCCCGGCAGTTTTGCCCTCCTATCCGTCAGATTAGCTTCGCTACTAATTTACTGCGTTTGGAATTCAACAGCTCCTTATTAGACTATTACACCGAGTTGGATGCCATCGTGCTGCGCGGCGTTCGCAAACGCGCTAGCGGCATCACGCCCGTCATCGCCAACACCTGTCCCGCCATCCTGAACACCACACAAGACAACCTCACCGAGGGCAATGGATACTTCGCCAAACTCCCGTACGAGGTGGGGATAACTGGCACAGCAATATTGCAGGGAAAAACTATGAATGATAGGAAGGTCACAAATGCCTAATTATTAATTAAGTTAAAATTGAAGTCCTCCACTGCAAATTTAGCTTGGTGCAGAGATATCAGGTAATTATGTTGGAAATCAGGAGAGCAGTTGTCTGTCTTGAAGACTTCACTGTGGTGGGAAACCTCATCCATATATTTACGTTTATATCATTTAGCAGAAACCCTTTTTTCAGAGCAGTTGAGGGTTAAGGGCCTTGCTCAAGGGCCCAGCAGTGGCAGCTTGGTGGTGCTGGGATTTGAACTTGTGACCTTCCGATCCAGAGTTCAATGCCTTGATTACTGAGTGTCCATCGTCCCCATAGTGACATCTTTCAAAAATGCTCAATATCGGCTTATTTCTCATCACATCAGACAAATTTTTTTGAAGACATTTTCAAAAACTTGAAATGTCAAACATCTATTAATGCTGGAACTGATGCTAAATAAAATTAACCGATAATTTCTTATAAATCACGAGTGAGAATTCAGCAATCCTCCATTTTCTAACCAAAATGTCTATTAGAGGAGAAACATGGCCCTTATCCAGAGAGAGACTTACATCTAATCAGTTGATTGGTGGTGCTGGGATTTGAACTTGTAACCTTCCGATCCAGAGTTATGAATGAACGACCAGCTCGATCACGCTAACATTAGGCTATAACTAGGCCTCTGATATAACTAGCCTTCTCATCATACAAGCAGAGGTCAGTTCAGTTCAGTTCATTTAAAACACACCAGTGCTTCATGGCCGAGATCCAAAAAGACTGCACTTCTTTGTTTTGTTTGCGTTCGACAGGACGTGCTTCAAGTTTCGACTCGACTCCCCATTACAGCATGTTTATCATCATTGTTTGATCATTAGGACGTCACTTTCCAAACAGCGGCACGATGCGCCCTGCTCAGATCTTCTAGCCAGACCGCTAGCGCTTCATTATGTCTGTAATGCGACACGTGCTATTACGCGTCAGCCGATACCGTGTCTGACACGTTCCCGCTCGTTTTCAGATACAGGATTCTTGAGCATTTTGTTTCCCAAGGACTTCTCATTTCTCGGGACCTACGAAGCCGAATATACACTTTAATCCCAGAACACTCTTGCGGCATCATTATTTATTCTTCCTTGTATGTATTTGAACACCGCAGACAGAAACATGTAACATTTAGTTGCGTCTGCTAAGTTGTGTTTCTGTTCGAACAAATTAAGTGCGGCTTCAAACGCATACTTATGGCAATGTTACAGGACATGATGGAAGCCGTATCATATTATACAACAGCCTAATTCATGTTATCACACGATTTTAACTGTCGACCAAGCGGTATAACAGACTTGTGGTTTAATTGACATCATCAGCTGTAAAAAAAAAAAATTTTATTATAAAAAATAAATAAATATACAGATATAGTTTAAAACACGTAAAATCTTATGGTCAGTTGTTCATAAACTTTCCACAGTGTTTGCGGCTAAAAGGCACGTCAAGAAATGTTTTGTATTCATTCGAGTGGTGTTCGAAAAGCCACACGTGAGAACTTTGTTCTTGAGATGGTGAATTGAAAATGTCTTTTCGGATTTGGTGCTGCCCCATTTGCGTCATCTTTGAAATTAATTTCTGACCAGCGCAAAATTTTACATTTTTTTTTTATTGCAAAATGTCGACCCTCTAATTATACCCATGTCTAAAAATCTTTCCAGCTGATCCAATTGATTGTGAGCCACTTAGCCGTGCCGGATCTGTGTCGCCTGGCTCAGAGCTGTAAGCTCTTACAGCGCCACTGCTACGACCCGCTGCAGTATATCCAGCTCAGCCTGCAGCCATATTGGTCCCGCTTGAACGATCTGTCTCTGGCACACTTACAATCCCGCTGCACACTCCTTCAGCGTCTAAACATGTCCTGGACCGGAAACAGATCAGCTATCTCGCCCACTGGATTCTGTAGGTGAGATGGTTCAAGAAGGATGTACACACTTTAAACACCAAGTGCCTATATTAAATCATGTTTCATACTGTCTTTCCACTTCTGTCTTTCTCTTTTTTACACTCTCTCCTTTCTTTCAGTTTTATCAGGGCGTGCGGCGCGAGCTTGGTGTGCTTGGAGCTCTCGTGTTGTCACTACGTGAACGGAACGTGCCTGGAGGCGATCGCGCAAACGTGCACGAGCCTCCAGGAGCTCGACCTCGCGTCGTGCGATCGTCTCGAACCCCAGGCTTTCGTGCAAATCGCAAAACTCGTTCGTCTGCGCCGACTTGTCCTGTACCGCACCAAGATCGAGGTGAAGCTACAAGCACAGACATAAGACTTAAACAGTTCTAATCGTCATGTCAACTCTGCGCTTATGTTCAGCCTGAGATAATAATGGCTTCGCTGTCAGTGGTGGACAGTAAGGAAGTAGCTTTTTCACGTATCTGTACTTTACTGAAGTATTTCTATTTGGGGAGACTTTAACTTTGACTTCACTGCATTTCAAAGTCAAATATCTTTACTTTTTACTCAACGAAATTTTCCGAAATCAGTCATTCCTTTTTATTTATGAGCGGATAAAAACTTAACTGCTCAAACACGCAGCAATCCACCAATCAGGGTCGAGGACGCGCTCTGTTTTCAACTTGTTTTGATTGGCGCTTGGTGTATCTACTGATCACCAACATACAGTTCAGCAGCAAGCAAAAAACTACTTTCGGCTTCTCCCATTAGGGGTCATTTTACGCTGGATCCCCTTCCTAATGCAACCTTCCCCATTTATCCGGGCTTGGGACCGGCACTAAGAGTGGCTGGGGTTGGTTCCCTGACCAGGGATCGAACCCGGGCCGCAGCGGTGAGAGCGCCGCATCCTAACCACTAGACCACCAGGGGACCTAGTTCAACAGCAAGCAAACATTTTGAAAATAATAAATGATTGAAGAAACACCCGACTCGAACTCGCCACAACACTCGTGACTTTATTTGCGCATTTTTTTCTCAAGTAGTTAAAAAGAAGATTTTGGGCTCATGATCATTTTAATAAATATCAGTCAATGTTTGAATCGTTAATATCATTCTATTAATAGATCAGTGTGCTAAGAGCAGCATTACAGTCTTTTCACATGAACTGAGTTGATTATTATTATTTAATAATAATTATAATAGGAACATTATAGCCATCATAAATCATATTACTATGAATCTTATACATTTGAAGGCAAATACTTTTACTCTAAAGGAAGCACTTTTGCTTTTACTGGAGTAATATTTTGCCTGGTGTATCTCTACTTTAACTTGTCCATCACTGGGAGCAGGATTGGATCTTCTAGTTGAAGTGAAAGGAAAAATTTTACTGATTGCTGTCTCCAAGAGTGACACTTTTCTTTAAACCTCTAAGACAGTTCTGGTGCACACACGATGGAGCTGAATGTGTGCATTCAAGAATTAATTTTAATATCTTTGTAAATAACCTGTCAGAATGAAGAGTCATTCTGAGAATCAGCAGAAGTCTGCATCTTTGTGGTGAGAGTAGTTTCAGGATCCATGTGGCAGGATTGAAAACTTGTTCAGCCATATGTGGTTCTTCTCCTAAAATGTTACCACCAAGTTGTTGGCACACAATTGTATAGGATGTCAGCGGATGCACTAGGAGCATGGAGACCCAAACCTGTTCCAGCATGATGGTGAAGCCAGATCCATGAAAATATGCTTCACATGTAAGATCTTGAGTGGCCTTCAAAAGAGCTTAAACAATATTAAACACCTTTGGGATGAACTTTAATGCTGACTGCACCCCAGGCCTCTTCACCTCACCTACCTGACTTTACTAACAGTCCAAAATCTAGTGGAACATCTTCCCAGAAGAGTGGAGGTTGCCAAATGTGTATGGGATGTTAAAAAAAATACTAATCTTATGGTCAGGTGTCCACAAACTTTTGTCTGTGTAGGCAGATCTGTGAAAACGGAATCGTTATGAGATAAATAATCATTATAACATTATAAAACTCTTATGAATAAGTTTTATAATGTTTTTTATTCCAGATCATTTTCCTGTACCGTGGACAAACCGGGTTAGAACGGCCCCTTAATGCCTTTTTGTAGTACAAAACCGATCAGTGCATGGTGTTTTGGGGCATTATTTACTTACACACACACACACACACACACACACACACACACACACACACACACACACACACACACACACACACACACACACACACTCTTTCTCTATATCTTTATCTCTGTAAGCTATATCCATTCCACTCTCAAATTATACTGTCACTGCTATAATTAACACATTTCTTTTTTTCTTCATCAGCAGAATAAGAGATGTACAGTCAAAAAACATCACCACACACTCTCACACACACACACACACTTACACACACACATACACCAGGACGTGTTTGAACTCGAGCTCAGAACAATAGCTCTGTTCTCTCAGCTTAAACAGAGATGTGTGTGTTGTTTTTTTGTTTTTTTTACTTACCAAGTCTGTGTGAAAATTAAATATTAACCCCCTCACCCACCCACCCCAAAACCGAAATTAGAAACCCACTTGTTATGAATCCCGGTTTTAGTAATATCTGCCAGACCATGAAGTCACATTCTAGTTTCATTTTGACATCTCTGTTTTTCATAACCAGGGTTTCTCAGCCTTTTGCGGTTCACGGCTCTGTTTTCTTGCACGACTTTATAAAACGTGTTTTGTTCTGGATGTCCTCGGTTCAGGGGTCACGAATACAATCGGAGCACGCTAGCTTTCATTTCGGCAGTGTAACAAACGCTGATGTTTAGGATCGAACGGTTCTGAAGGTATCAGCTACTAGATTTATATTAATGCTCCTGTTCTAACATGGGATTTTAAATTGTCACCGATGCGGGTTCATTGCGGAGATGCTATTTAACTTTGATGGAAGGAGTCTCCAGTGTCAGTAGCTTGTAAGACAAAGAGGTTATGCTGTTTATTTATTTTCCATCAGAGGGACATCATCATGGGTGAGAAAATGTTTTCTTTTAGGAACAGGACTATATTTGTCAACAGATAATAAAAAAGTGGATGCGATTGATCGATTTTAACGTTACCTTTAAAACTTTATAGAAGCGATTTAATAGAATAATAACTTCATAATATCAGTATGCTATTAACTAATGGAAATAAAACGCCTTTTGTGGGTGTCACGTCGTTAAATGTAATTATAGATAAATTCATAAAAAATCTACGAAAAAGAAATTTCCTCAATAAAATATTTGTACGCATTCAGAGTGGTCAGAGTCCGACTCGATTCTGATTGGTTGGAAGGTGTGTTCAAATCGTTTCTGATTGAACAGTTTAAGCAGCGTGCTATATTAACACGTTGCTTTATAATCAGCTGTAACGGTAGTAACATATAGTCTCAGTTCATAAAGTGGGATGCAGCTATTGTGAGACATTTCTGAATGACCACATTGAGCGTAATTGTTGATTCTTTTATTTGTAAATATAAATATTGTAAATGATAAATAAGCAGAGGCACAAGATGAATTTGAAGGACTGGAGGAGGTAACGAAAAATGGCACAAGCAGCTAACACCAACAGCTTTAATATTAATAAAGAGGGTTTAGATACATGTACAAAATCATGGAGACACCTGACCTTCTCAGCCATATGTGGTTCTTTTCCATACTGTTATCGCAAAAAATTTTCCCTTCACTTGAATTAGGATTTCCAAACCTGCTCCAACATTACAATGCCCCTGTGCACAAATCAAACTCTATGAAGATATGCTTTGCATGGGTTGGAGTGAAAGATCTCCTGCTACAGAGCTCTGACCTCAACCCTATTGAACACCTTTGGGATGATTTGGAACGCTGACTGCACCCCAGGTCTCCTCACCTCACCTACATCAGTACTTGACTACTAACACCCTTGTGGCTGAATGAGCACAAATTATCACAAGCACTTCACAAAATCTAGTGGAACATCTTCTCAGAAGAGTTGATGGAAGAGAAAACTGGGACTAAATGTAGAATGTGATGCTCAAAAAGCACCATATTTTTATCCGGAAGCTTTTGGCATTATAGTGTAATTCACACATACACATTCTCTTTCTCTTTCTCTATTTCTCTGTTTATTGCTTTGATAAAAGTTTATTCCGATTTATTAAAATGTTTTATTTAAGCAGACTTCTAGATCCGTGTACATACAATGAAATCTGTTTCACGTCAGCGGTTATTCACCTCCGGCATGCATTCAAATAAGATAACGCTGCCATAGCTGTGCCGTATCCCTTTCTGGATTTAAATAGGAAATAATGAGTTTCTATTCAGCTATTGGTAATAAAACAGGCTGCCTGATTGAGCCGTGCTAATGCTCTTTTTGTTTTTGCTGTGTGTGTCTTTAGCAAACAGCTATACTGAGCATCCTGACGTTCTGTACTGAACTGCGACACCTCAACTTAGGCAGCTGCGTGATGGTGAGTTATTTATTTTTTTTCTCTCCATCTTGTTCTTCCATTTTTGAATATTCCCGAAACACACCGATATGCGCACAGTGTGACCTTTCTTGAATAATGCCCCAGCATTAGTACAAAGAGTTCTTTTTTTTCTAGCTGAAGTGTCGATGAGAAAGCCACTATTTGGCTCTAAGAATCACTAAATTGTCTAATGTACGTGTTTTTTTTTTTTTTTTTCCTGAACTAAACTCTTTATTTTCTGTCTAAGGAGTCTGCGTTTTCAATCCAAAGAACAATTTCTGTCCAAAAAAAAATAAGGCCTATTATTTCAGCGAGCACATTTCACTGTCTCTGTGTTCAGGGCTATATTTTAGTGGTGATTTGGCAAAAATATTATATCCCCATTCTGAAGGATGTTTCTTTGACACAAGATTTATATATGTATATATATATATATATATATATATATATATATATATATATATATATATATATATATATATATATATATACACCGTTATGCCATTATGCCATTATAACATTATGAGCACTGAAATGAATCAAGTGAACATTTTGTCCTCAAAGTTGACATGCTAAAAGCAGGAAAAATGGGTAGACGTAAGGATTTGAGCAAGTTTGACAAGGGCCAAATTGTGATGTCTAGACGGCATCTCCAAAACTGCAGCTTTTGTAGGCTGTTCCCGGTCTGCAGTGGTCAGTGTCTATCAGAAGTGTTTCAAGAAAGGAACAGTGGTGAACTGGGGACAAAACTGTAGAAATGAAACTTGGATATATTTTATTGCAGTCAATGTGCAGCTTGTATAGCAGTATAGATTTACTTGTCTTCTGAAACTCATCATACAGCCATTATTGTTTAATGTAAAGTAAAGTAAGGTGAGGTGAGAAGGCCTGGGGTGCAGTCAGCATTTCATCTCAAAGGTGTTGAGTTGGGTTAGAGATCTATAGCAGGCCACTTAAGATCTTCCACACCAACCCATGTAAACCATATCTTCATGGAGCCGGCTTTGTGCACAGGGGCATTGTCATGCTGGAACAGGTTTGGGTCTCCTAGTTCATGTGAAGGGAAAATGTCATGCTACCACATCGAAAGACATCCTATACAAATGTGTGCCTCCAAATTTGTGGTAACTTTCGGACCAACATGTGGTGGGAAAAGTCAGGCATCCCAATACTTTTGTCCCTACAGTGTAAATGGACACGTTTGATCATTTTCCATCAACAACCTTGTGTTTATATTTTGCCAAATGATACCCTTTAGTTTGTGTCTTTCCAGATTGAGGACTATGATGTGGTGGTGAGTGTGTTAAGCGCCCGCTGTCGTTCCCTCGTGTCTCTGGATCTGTGGCGCTGCAGGAGTCTGAGCGAGCGCGGCCTCGCCGAGTTATTGTCCGGCTGTAGCGCTTTAGAGGAACTCGACCTCGGATGGAGCTCCGCCCTACACAGCGGCTCCGCCCTCCACGGGGCGTCTGCCTCGTTCAGACATGCAGCGCGCAGACTGAGCCGTCTGCGCAGACTCTACCTCACCGCTAACCGCAATATCTGTGACGCAGACCTGGAACACATCGCAACGCAGTGTCCTGCACTGGAGCACCTCGATATACTGGGTGAGGAGAAATTTTCAATCATACACACTCACACAGTTTCTAGATCAGTATAACACCTTTATACTATGATATACTATGCCACAGAGAATTACAGAATTTCTTTCTCTGAAATGAACATGCAGGGTTCCTACACATTTTGGAAAAGTATAAAAAAGTACTAAAAGTACTAAAAGTTGGGGGGGGAACCACTTCAAACACTTCCAAAACACTTAAAAAACAGCGTTTTCGTCTAAAAACGCTCCGCGTCCACGATTTCATCCACACTGAAACGTCTAAAAATGCTCATGTCCCTGAACTGTGCTTGAGCAAAACATATTTAGTGAAGTCTGCATATTTGAGTCTGGAAAAGTATGGAATTTTAAAAATAAAAAAGGTGTAGGAACCCTGAACATGTGACAGAGGTGTCTGGTCATCGCACGTGTGTGTGTGTGTGTGTGTGTGTGTGTGTGTGTGTGTGTGTGTGTGTGTGTGTGTGTGCACATGCAGGTACACGGTTAGTGAGCCCGGCTGCTCTACGCAGGCTGCTCCAGTCATGTCCCCGCCTGCGTCTGCTCGACGTTTCCTTCTGCTCCCAGATCGACACACGGACAATACAAGAGCTCAGCGCGCTTTTCCCAAACGTCTCCATCAAAAATAGCTTCACCCAGTGACCCCTGATCTTTAACTCTACTCACTTTGATAACATCCTGATCAGTGGGCACTAGGACCCTGTGGTCTGGCGTTAACAAAACGGACACCCAACTGAACACGAACATAAAACTGGAAGGACTCAATGATGCACTGGGTCATATGAGACAGTGAAACACAGACTGGTTGAGAAGTTACTCAGCACTCAGGATCTCAGCATCCTCTTGCTGTGTGTTTTTTAGAGATCAGTCATGACCTTTGATCTCATCAATAAACACTGTCTTAACACTATCTTGTGTTAATGTTTTAATGTGAATATTCTGGAAACAGCGCTTTTTACCAGGCTCAAGTATTTACTAGAGTAAAAATGCACAAAAGAAGTAATTATTGTAGTAAATGATCACTAATTCCACATTATAATCAAGATTGGATCTGTCTTGCAACACTAACTAGAGAATAAACTAGAACATACCTCCACCAGTCGGGGGCGCTGGTTAAGAGTTTACATACCATACTGTATACAGTGTTATTGTGAATCTTATGCGAATATACTGGAGGTTTTTATTTTTCAGATAATTCATTATAGATCAGCTGCAAAAGCTATGGATAATAATTATTGGATATCCAATCTATTGGACATCTCATTTCCTGGACATCAAGTCTATTCTACATTCAATCTCTTGGATCCGATCAAGTATACATCAAATTTATTGCACATTCAATCTATTGGAAATCTAATCTATTTAACATCTAATCACTTGGACATCAAATCTATTGAAGATCTAATTACTTGTACATCCAATCTTTTTTTACATCTAATCTATTGCACATCAAATTTATTGAACATCTAATCGATTGTACATCCGATGTATTGTACACTTTATATATTGAACATCTAATCTCTAGATCAAATCTCTAGGAAATCAGATCTCTTGGGCATTCATTCTCTTGCTCATCAAATCTTTTGTACATCAGATCTTTTGGGCATCTAGTCTATTGGATATCCGATTGCTTGGACATCTATCTATTCTTTTGGACATCTAATCTATAAGACATACATGTTTTGGACGCAGCCCTGTGGTACTAATAGTTTTATTTCTGCGATGGGTTTCTTGAGAATTGAGTTGCATTGGACTAAAGCTAGGAGTTAACACATGCCATCAAGTGTGTGTGTGTGTGTGTGTGTGTGTGTGTGTGTGTGTGTGTGTGTGTGTGTGTTTGCCCTAAGCTATTGTATTTCCTATCAATAAAAAGCTGTATTCTAAACAGTGTGCCAGTGCCTTATACGGAAGAAGAGATACTGTGTGTGTGTGTGTGTGTGTGAGTGTGTGTGTGTGTGTGTGTGTGTGTGTGTGTGTGAGAGAGAGAATACACTGTTGTGAGTGTAATAAATATGAACGGTATGGATGTCTTTCTCTGTGTTTCTCGTATTTCTCAAAATGTCTTCAGCAAACCTTTAAAGTCAATTGAAGTGCAATCAAAGTACAAATGACACAAAAGGATAAACAGCCCAAGCGTAGGTTTTGTGTGTTTTGCCATGAAAGAGGCAGCTTTTCTGTTTACCGTCCTCACTATTCGAAAGAGAAAAGAGATGCAGCATGATTACAGGCTAGAACGACTAGACTTCAGGGGGGGGACAGGACAAAATAGCAATCAGGTATAGTGTTGCGTATATATGTCTTTCACTGTTTGTTGCTTTTGTGTATGTGTAATCATTTCATGATGAGACCCCCTGCTAACAGGCGCAACCATGATGGTTTCAACAGCAACGGCGAGTGAAGAGACGATGTTTGGGTAGATTTTAGTGGCACTGGATAACGTTTATATCGCCCAGTATTGGATGAGGTACACAATATGATATTCCGAAACAAAAGTATTGCAGTAACACAATTGTATAGGATGTCTGTGGATGCGGTGGCATGAAATATTCCCTTCCTTGAACTAGGAGATTCAAACCTGCTCCAGCAGGACAATGCCTCTGTGTGCACAAAGCCAGTTTTATGAAGAAATGCTTTACACCAGAGATGTTCCATCTTTTCCACAAAGGGCCGCTTTACATGGTTTGTAGTGGAAAATGTATAGAAACTATAGAGCTTGAACCCTATTGAACACCTTTGGGATGAATTGCAACGGGACCCCAGGCCTCCTCACCTCACCCTACATTAATATCTGACTTTACTAACACTCTTGTAGCTGAATGATCACGAATCTCCACAAACACACTCCAATGTCTAGTGGAACATCTTCCCAGAAGAGTGGAGGTTGTTATAAGAGCAAATGTGAAATAAGATGTTCAAAAAGCGCCTGTCTTATGGTCGGGTGTCCACAATCTTTTAGTCCATAAATTGTACGTTGATCCTGTACTTAATTAAACGTACTAACCTCCTGCTTAAACATGCCTCCAGTAAAAGTACACTAGCTTTTGAAGTGACCGGCGTATGGAAAATAAAAATAATGATCTATGAGAACTTTTTGAATAAAGGATGCAGTTCGGCGATCCATTCTCCTGGACCATGTTTTGAGAAAGTGTCGTGTAGTTACAGCCACACAGTGAGAACACACTTATTCCACACACTCTTACTAGAATGATGGTTAGGCTTGTGCTTTCACCACAGCTTCTCGTTTTCTAGGAGACCCAAACCTGTTCCAGCATGAAAATACCCCGTGCACAAACCCAGCTACCTTTTCTAAATTTTGCAATGCAGTTTTAACATTACTGAAACCTCATATACAGTGGCACTTTGTCTTTTCTTACAAATTACAATGTTAGTTTCAATTCTGATTGTTATAAAACAAAGTCTTGGTGGAAAAAACAAAGATCCTGGCAACCCTGTTATTTACCTTGTTTTCTGCTCCATCTCCCTTTTATGTTAATCGAGTAAGCGTGGGGCAGCGTGATTCTTGTCCCAATGGGCCTTCATTAATGCTGTTTGCAGTTCCTATTTGTGGCCACTAGCCGTAATGAAAACTCTGGTGGGCAGTGAGCAGATAGAAGGTGGAATAAATCTTTTAAAGCATTGCTCAGTCGAAAAGAATTAGCCATTTAAAGAGTGCATGGAGTTGCAAAGGATGACACTGTAATGAACATTGATGTTTGTTGATCAGCTGATGTACAGTGAGAGCTTGTGTTTTATATGATACACAACACAGGGTTTTTAAAAAGTTTCTTGTCATTTCCCATCAGCCCTAATGCCTCTAATTAACTGTACACTTTTTAGTGAAAACCGCATATCTTGTACTTTCCTCCAGGGGGCACTAAACAATACAGAATCATTTTCCATACCTTATTTTATTGGAAAAAAAAAAATTGTCTCGGTATCTTTTTTGTGCATTTCATTTTTACTGGAGAAGGCCTTAATAGTACTAAATCTGCCAGACTACACATTATGAAAAATTATGATTGAATATAATAATAGTTAAAGTAAAAACTGTACAATTTTCTGACAGTGTATGATCTTCTTACAATAGTGCTGCAGTGCTTATTCACCAACTTTAATAGGTCAAGAGAAACCTATCTATCTATCTATCTATCTATCTATCTATCTATCTATCTATCTATCTATCTATCTATCTATCTATCTATCTATCTATCTGTCTTTCTGTCCTCCTATCTATCCTCTATCAACAGATTAAGTATGTCATATCTCAAACAGAAGCTGTGCTGGGTTAGACTGCTGAACTACAATCAGTTTTTCAACGATTATCAGTTCAAGATCCTAAAATTCTTCTTTCAGCCCTTAAAACTGACCATTTATAATCTTTTTATCTCCCGTGTCACCCTGGCTATGAGATTGCATCCTCATTCTTTTATACCAGCACTAGGAGCATCTAGAGAACGCCTTGCAAAATTAGAAATAAACAGTTTTAAACCAATGAACACTGTGACAATCGGTACAAATCAAGAATCACGGTGAGAGTATTAAAAAGTAATATATTCCTTCTTTCCCTCCAATCTCATCCACACCTTCATCGCCTTCTTTCTCTAGTTTCGCTTAATTCTCTCCTACACTAAATTCCTACATCATTGTTCTTGAACGGTTCTTGGTCAAGGTTTATGGTTCCTTGGAGAACCTTTCCAACTGCACATGTGCTTTTTTATTGCGGGACAACTTTCAGATTATGGTACTGTAATAAAAAAGGTGAGTTGAATATGATAAATGTCAGGGTTTGACTTCCTGGAGGAATCAATTAGGGTCTTGGAAAACAGGTCATGAGTGGTTTCGGAAAAGGTCTTTTATGGCAATAAACAAAAAATTGTTCTTTGGGGAACCAAAAATTGTTCTTTGGTGTCATCACTGGGAAAAAAAAAAACAACCTTTTTTGTCTTCGTTGCACCTTTTTTTTTTTGTGTTTGAAGGTTCTACTTCATTATTTACAGTTGAATTGACCTCAGCATCAGAAGAGAACGTATTTTCTCTAAGTTTCAGGTCACTAACTCAAACTCCCAGACATTGCCTTCCAACATGGCTTCGCTGGACTCCCAACACACACTTCCACGTTCATAATCACCCTAATACTGATCAGTTACACCTGTTTCCAAATGCACTCATTGCAGCCCTCATTCATTCAGATCACTGTGGAGTATATGTTCAGTTCTCTCTGCCATTTCTATGCCTTTGTTTGAGGTTTTGTTTTCCTACTTTTTTCATGTTTCACATTCTCTTTATTGTTTTGCCCAGATCATGTTGTCTGCTGATTAACTGACCCACACTTCTTGTACATTGACAGTATTTGGATTGCGATTTGGATCTGTGTGTCATCGTAATCTGCATCTGTATCCACCATCGTCCTCATTACAAGACACTAAGAACTCCTTCACTCATAATACCTACACTTATTATTATAACCTGGTTTATGCTCAATCCCTCCTAAATGGCCTATTCTGGTTATTTCTGATTACACAGGTCGGGTTTAATTCATTTCCTCAGTGCCAAAGTGATATTTTCGCAATGAAACAACTTTTCAACACTTCTTTTAAAAGAGATTCAGGACCTGGGAATACGTCCCGATCGCACAAAAGTAGGTTCTGGAGCTTTGGAGGAGTTAAAGATCTGTGTGATTTATACCATAAATGTACATGGTCTGTACAGTACCCTCTCTGGACAGTGTCCACTCACTGGTTTTGGTTTTGTTCGTTTTTTTATCCTTTTTTGCAGAATAATCGACAAGTTTTGGATGTAAACAGAGTGTCATTACAAGGCAAAGAAATTAGAAATGAATGTGTTTTTAGCTTCTGTTTTGCTTCTCTTTCTCTTTCTCTCTCTCTGCTAGTCCTGCCTCTTTCTCCTAGTAGACATTAGTCTCAGTTTGCCACGAATGCTCCATTAGATCTCCATTACATTCTCACTGAAACTGTCATATTTTCAGCATCTTACATCCAAAACACATCAGTTACATCCAGCTCTAACAACCGGTGCTTCTTTTTTGTCCTCAAAAGCTTAAAATTCAAGACATGTTCCATCCTGACAACAACATCCTGACTGTCCCCACATCTCTATCATCCAGCACAATGAGTTCTATGATTTTGTAACATCCAGATGTCCCAGTATTTTCCTGGCTGGTTGCAGAAAGAGGTGGAAAAAGTTTTGAAAAAAAGTGTGATCAAGAAATGAAAAAATTTGTTGTGCAGATTAAATCTGTGGGCTGTTAATAAGTCGAGTGCCTGGGAATGGTTAGAAGGGTCTTCTTATTCATCAGGCATTTTATTTATATATATATATATATATATATATATATATATATATATATATATATATATATATATATTGTAGAAATTGTAATACTGGGAAGTGTAGATTGTTGGATTTTATGCTTTATCATTAACATATTTTATGGGAACACTGAGATTATTATTATTATAATTATAATAATTATTAATATTATAGTCCTGTAAAGCATTTAGAATGAAAAAGTATCAGTTAAAGATTCATATTTATATCATTACATATATAAAAAAATTTATAAATATTATATCATATAAAAGAAATAATGTACAATCAACCACTTTTTTTTTCTCAAATGGACCAGGTAAAACCCAGATAAATAAATGATTTCTACAAAAAGCCACAGCTGGAACAAACCCCTATAAAATAATTATTATACTAATAATAGTATCATTGTTTTTGTTTTATAAAACGTTTTAAAAAATATATAAATACCAACCACACAACACATCCAGCCTTATGCAACATGTTCTGTTTCTTTAAAATCTTTATGTTTAAAAAGCACATTTGTTTTAAGAAAAAAAAAAAAAAAATCTGATTCCAAATATTTACAGAGTATATGATGTATACAATAGTAGGAACACTCGGTCATGTTGTATAGTCAAATTTATAAAATATTTTATTTCGTTTTTTTTAATATATATAAAAAAATGCTAAATGCATAAAGAAGAAAACAAAAATGAAATTCATAACATATCGAATATATTCATATATATATATATATATATATATATATATATATATATATATATATATATATATATCTCGAAATAATTATACAAAAATAATAAAAATTAAAAAATCAAGAATAATAAGAAGCACTAAAAATCGTTTGCCTGTTTAGAGAAAAAAAAGTGCTGAAGTGAAGAAATATCGCCCTCTCATTTATACACTATTTACATCCTGTCCCATTATTATTATTATTAATATTATTATTATTATTAATATTATTATTATTATAACCTGCCAATAGCTCATTTCGAATAATAATAATAATAATAATAATAATAATAATAATAATAATAATAATGTGGACAATTTTTTTGTATTTAAAATGCTCACAACACTGTAACAGTTTTCTGCAAAGGAAAGAAGGAAATGGGAAAGCAGCCCTGCACGCGCGGATTTGTGTGTGTGTGTGTGTGTGTGTGTGTGTGTGTGTGTGTGTGTGTGTGTGTGTGTGTGTGTTTCCAAGTTAACCCTCTGTCACAGTGATGCATGTTTGTCTCCGCACAGTATATCCTGCTGTAGTTTTGTTCACACTCCGGTTTCTGTCTGTCTTTCTTTCTTTCTTACTTTCTTTTTTATCTTTCTCTCACTCACTCCATCATCACTGCACGCTTTGCGTTTTGAGCTCGAGCATGGCCTCCTCGCCCGCGAGCGCGCCGAGCACCCCGGGCGGCGTCATCCTCTTCTCCTTCTGCCGCCGGTTGCAGAACCACACGCGCACTACCTCCTTCTCGAGGTGCAGGCTGTCCGCCAGGCTCGTGATCTCCGCCGCCGCCGGCTTCGGACACTTCAGGAAGTGGCTCTCGAGCGCGCCCTTCACGCTCACCTCGATCGACGTGCGCTTCTTGCGCTTCCGCCCCTGCGCCGCGAGCTTGTCCAGGCCGCTGCCACCGCCGCCGCCGCCGCTCGCGCTGCAGTCCGCCTCCTCGAGCCACTTGCTGAGCAGCGGTTTGAGCTTGCACATGTTCTTGAAGCTCAGCTGCAGCGCCTCGAACCGGCAGATGGTCGTCTGCGAGAACACGTTGCCGTAGAGCGTGCCGAGCGCGAGCCCGACGTCCGCCTGCGTGAAGCCGAGCTTGATGCGCCGCTGCTTGAACTGCTTGGCGAAGTGCTCCAGGTCGTCCGACGTCGGCGTTGCGTCCTCGTCCGACGCCGGCGACTCATGCAGACTCCGGTGGTGCTGATGGTGCTCGCGCACGTGCGGACTGTGGTGATGTGGCGGTGGATCGTGCTCGTGCTCTTGGCGGTGCTGGTGGTGCGCCTGTACGCCCGGCACGAGCCCGCTGAGCGCTCCGAACCCACCCGTGTACGCGAGGCTCTGCTGCCCGGACGCCCCCGCGCCAACGCCAGGCAGGTGAGACGCCGCCGTGCCGCTCGCGTTCCTCCACGCGCGCGCCGTGTCCTCTTCGTGATGCTGCTGGTGGTGATGATGATGGTGGTGGTGATGAGGGTGATGATGGGCATGATGAGGATGATGAAGCATGTGCTGTAAGTTGCCACTGCTTGAGCTGTTGGTATTGTTGTTGTTATCGTCGCTGTTGTCGGTGTCCTCGTGCATCTCGTCCCCGGTCCCTCGGATCGTGGGCTTGATGTCGGCCGACGTCCACGCGGCTTCTTCCGCACTTCCTCCTGCACTTCCACCTCCTCCACCTCCACCTCCTAATCCCGTTCTGCCGCCGTGAGAGAGCGCCGCCGCGAGCCACTGGTGCGCGTGACCCACGCCGCCGTTATTCTGCAGCGCGAACTCGCTCTGCAGCAGCGCGGCGGCGTGCGCGTGCCTGTACGCCGGACCAGGAGCCGCGTGCTGCTGCATGCCGCCGGGATCCGCGTGCGCCGGCGCGCTCGCGCTGAGCAGACTGTAGTGCGCGGCGGCGGAGGCTGTCGCGGCCATGAGGAGCAGCGCGAGACTGAAACGCAGCGAACGGCGGAGACGGAGGTATAACACACACACACACACACACACACACACACACACACTTTCTCTCTCTCTCTCTCACACACACACACACACACACACACACATACAAATATTTTTAACCTAAGCCCCGCCTCCGAAATTTGCTGATTTGTTACCAGATGTGCCTTTATTGCAAAGGTCTCTCTATCAGTGTGTCTCTCCCCTTATGTCTCTCTCTGCCTCTCATGTCTCTCGCACTCTTCCCTCACTCTTCCTCTCTGGCTCTAACTGCCACTTTCTTCCCTTCTGCTATTCTGTTTCTCATTCTGCCTTTTCTTCTGTCTGCTTCTCGATTTCTCATCTTGAATATCTGTCTATTCTCCCTGTCTATTCTATTGTAATTCCACCCTTTCTCCTGATGTCTAGACACTGAACTGAACTAGTGAAGAAATTCAAAAAGTCTTTCCTTCTTTATGAATATCCTCATTGTGTATTTGTTTGCAACACGGTTAAAGATTGCTGAAGTCACAGGTGACAGATTTCCTTTCTACTGTTTTTATTGTTTTTTTGTTTTTTTTTTACCTTTTCTGTATGTCCTTTCTATAGTTAATGCACATCAGTAATCCAAATTAAGAGATAGAGGAGAGAAAGAGAGAGATTATGGGTTGTGAGTGTAGATTATATTTTTACCTGTTTCTAAAAAAGTCGATAAATGATCTTGAAATTAGGATTTATTAGCGTTTCGAGGAAAGCACGAGAAAATGAGGACAGAGAGGACGACTTTGAAACCAAAACAGTAAAAGCCGTGATAACATATATAATATGGACATGACATACATGATACATGATCAATGCAAATAATGAAGACATCTCAAGAGCTTTATTCGATGTTAAAACCAAACCTCAGAACGAGAAAATAATCGGAATGTACATAATTTTTCGAGTTGTACATACAATGTACATATTCCATACTGTAAATTTATATATCCCACATTACACATCCTGAGCTATTAAGAGATGTACCAGTTCCAGTTGGATTCTACCTTATAAAGATTTCAGATGATGGACTGAGGATAAACAACCTTTTAATCAATACTCAAAATAACATTCTACACACGCTGTTTCTACATCATTGAACATTTAAAGACATGGAGGAGTCGGTGTTGAATTTATAATGATCTCAGACGTTGAGCTAATTTATGAGTTGCTCAGGAGCTCCTCTTTCCACAACTCCAGCTGACTGTAGATGACTGTAGAAAGGACATTACTCATAACCACATACTCCGGTGCTCATGATATTTCTCACTCTCTGGTGTAATGTTTTAATGATTTATAATCACATTCTTGGTGTCACTCAAATGTGGATGGGTTTCCCTTTTGAGTCTGGTTCCTTTTAATGTTTTTTCCTCATACCATCTAAGGGAGTTTTTTACATTCTTGCCTGCTCAGTGTAAGTGAATGTTGTGCTATAATTCTGACATTTTGTAAACCTGCTTAGAGACAATGTCCTTTGTAAAAAGCTCTATAGAAATGAATCCAAACTGAATTGAATATTAGACACATCCTGCATTGACCAGGCATAACATTTTGACATTAGAACATTATGATCGGTGATGTGAAGTACACAAAATTGATGTGTTAGAAGCAGGAAAAATGGGAAAATGTAAGGATATAAGTGAGTTTGACAAGTACCAAATTGTGATGGCTAGACGTCTGGGTCAGAGCATCTCCAAAACTGCAGCTCTTGTGGGATGTTCCCAGTCTCCACCGGGCAGTTTCTATCAAAAGTGGTCCAAGGAAGCAATAGTGGTGAACCGGCAACAGGGTCATGGGTGGCCAAGGCTCACTATTGCATGTGGGGAGAGGAGACGTGTGGTCCGATGCAACAGACGAGCTACTGGAGCTCAAATTGCTAAAAAAGTTAATGCTGTTGATGTTAAATATGTAAAATAAGTTCTATCTATCTATCTATCTATCTATCTATCTATCTATCTATCTATCTATCTATCTATCTATCTATCTATCTGTCTGTCTGTCTGTCTGTCTGTCTGTCTGCCTGCCTGCCTGCCTGCCTGCCTGTCTGTCTGTCTGTCTGTCTGTCTGTAGATAGTGGTTTACATTGAATTGCATACAAAATGACAATGCAAGACGTCTGGTCAATAAACGAAGTCAAACGACTTGGTTCTGAACGGAAGGCTACAGTCACGCAACCATTCTTTACAACCGTGGGGAGCGCAACACGTCAAACAAGTCCCATCAGGTCTATCTTTTGTCAGCCCAGAACAGAAATTTGAGGCTTTTTTGGATAACCATTAAATAAAATCTTGCTGAAGCTGTGTCTTCTCTAGCCTCATTTATATACTGTACTGAAAGCCAGATTGAAATATAGAAAGAGAGAACACACACACACACACACACACACACACACACAGAGTGAAGTTCAGGTGGTCAGTGTGTGTGTGTGCATGTGTGTGTGTGTGTGTGTGTGTGTGTGTGTGTGTGTGTGTGTGTGTGTGTGCATGTGTGCATGTGTGTGTGTGTGTGTGTGTGTGTGTGTGTGTGTGTGTGTGTTAGCAGGCTGCAGGTGCCTCAGACTGACCAGCTGTCCGTGTCCGTGTCCGTGCTGAAAGCAAAAGCACACCGCATTATTATATCTTCCCCCTCCGTACATTTCTTTATCAACTCCAGGGGTTGCTATAGAGACCAGCTGAGGGAATGGGTAAGGGTAAATCAAACAGTGCCCCCCCCTGTAACCCCCCTGTGGGGCATCTGAGAGCCTACTTACATCAGCTTTCAAGCGGACAAAGCACCGAGTAAGAGAGGAGAGAATGGAAGAAGACAGACTAAGTGTGTAAGAGTGTGAGTGTGTGTAAAGGTGGTAGGATGGAGGCAGGGCTGGAATGGGGGGCATTCTGGTTTCAGAGCTTCTCCCTATTGTCATATTAAATGAAACAGGCATGTGTTAAACAAAAACACTAAACTCTGTCGACGAAGCTACGAGCATTGAATGATTCTTTTGCAGAAATGTTATTCTATTTATTAACATCAGAGCACGATATGGTTATATTTCAGAGTTGGAATCAAGACACTATTAAGCTTTTATTCAAAAAATGTTTTGTATTAACGTCAACTCATACACACAATCTACACTGGCTCCAGCGTCTGTAGTTCTCATAACAGTCTGTAAGTTAATTAATCAAGTACAAAGAATTTACAGAGAGATTGGTGAGGGCTGGAATATCACAAATTATCTTATGCCTTTCATTAATACATTTAGAAATTAAATCAATGGCACAGGGTGTGCTAGGTTCTAGACATTTGGAGGCCCTAGGCAAAATCTAAAGGCCCCTCGGCCTTCTTCCCTCCACCTTTCAGAATAAATAAAACGCGCTTGAAACAAATATAATTTATAACCTTTTTATTTATACAAAACCTGTTATCAATATTTTTTTAATATTTACATAAATATGCATAGTAATTAAACTTTAACTAAGGTCAACACATAAAAAAAAGAAAACAATTAAACGTTAACGCGACTAGCCCTTATTATTATTATTCCTTGGCTATGGCCACCTAGCTGCGATAGCTATTTTTATTTACAGACTTTTTCTTCAGTATTTTAAAAGGCAGCTCCAGACGCAATGTCACTGTAAAGTCGATCAGCTCAGATTCAAAGCGTCAAACATATGCAAATTTAAAGACTAAACCGGCTGCAAATTATGATCCATTTTCAAAGGGTGCTGATGTTCATCTGTGGTTTTCACCATACACATGCATTCAGAGGGTTAGGACTCACATTTTAACAGTGATATGAACTGGTTCCACTTCAGGTGAGAGACGGTTATTTTATATCCACTGGACAAAGAGCTTTGTCTTGTGCAGCATCTTGATTGGTGAACTAGTGTGTACGATTTTTACAGTTATGGAGGCCATGCTTCCAAGCCTGAGCCATGGTTATTGCCCACTCTGTCTATACTGTATCTAGCATCGACCCTACAATGGCACAATGCAATAGTATAAGAGGAATAAAACACTCTGGGAAGTCTGGAGCAAAGGTCATTGTTGTATGGCTTGTCTCTGTATTTGATAAACATCTAAAAGATTTGTATGATTTTTTTAAACAATTGGTGACAATAAATGAACGTACAGCTATAAAGCTGTAGCATCAAGTCCTGTACGTTCCAAGGTGAGGTCTCCATGGATCTACTTTGCTAATCCATGGCATCCCACAGATGCTCGGTTTAGATCTGGGTGATTTTCAAGCCAAGCGAACACCTTGAACTCTTTCTCATGACCCTCAAACCAGGAATGATTTTCCAGTGTATATGAGCAGGGAGCAGTTGCCTGCCATTAAAGTCCACTGCTGTTAGTAAATACCACAACAATGACAGATGGTACATGTCAAAACAACATTCATATGAATGCCGTATTCTGTCTCTTCCCCAGATAAGTGACGATCACACACTTATTCAGCCTGATGATGTCACCAGACCACCTTTTTCCATTGCTGCATTGACCAGTTGCCTACTGTACGAGCTTTTAGTGGTGGACTGGGAGCAGCATGAGCACTCTGACTGGTTTGCGACTGTTTACTTGCTGCATGACGTATCTCACCACTTGGCAGGTGCCATTGTAACTAGATAATCAGTGTTATTTACTTTACCAGTCAGTAGATTTTATGTTGTATTTCAGGTGCTATATTGTTGTGAGGTCAGGTATGTCGGAAAACTCAGGTGGATGATGCCTCGTTTCCAGACTTGGAATTCAGAGCAGAATGACTTTTCTTGCCTGGGTAAGACTACATGAACACAGTATGGTGCTGTAAAAGCTCCTGGCTAAACTCTCTTGCATTGTAGAACACTACTTTGACATACCATGCACTGTTTACACTGATCATGACATTATACCATTCTGACCGGTGTGTGAATAACATCTCTTTAACATGACACCTTTTAATGGGTGAAACATATTAGGCAGCAAATTAACATTTTGTACTCAAAGTTGTTACGCTAGAAGCAGAACAATTAGCAAGGATTTGAGTGAGTTCAACCAAATTGACAACTGGGTCAGAGGATCTCCAAAACTGAAGATCTTGTGGGCTGTTCCCAGTCTGCAGTTGTCAGTATCTATCACAAGTGGTCCGAGGAAGAAACAGTGGTGAACCGGCGACAGGGTCATGGGTGGCCGAGGCTCATTGATGCACGTGGGGAGCGATGGCTGGACTGTGTGGTTTGATCCAACAGACAAACTCCTGTAGCTCAAATCGCTGAAGAACTGTTTTAACAGCAAGAGGGGGACCAACACAACATTAGGCAGATGGTCCAAATGATATGCCTGATTCTTTCCAAACACCACAGACCAATCTAACAGTGCTGTTTTAATGTAAATAGGTCTGATTGCTAAAATGTATTTATGAGTACGTTTTACTTTATTATTCCTTTTCAAAACCCTTCTTTCTAACTATTATGCAAATAAGGCCACGGGTGTTGTTAAAAGTTTGATTCAGGAGTTTCTTCTTCTTCTTCTGAATGTTCTGCTTGCTTGCTGCAACTTAAGTGCAGTAACGAATTACATTCAGTTGAATGAATACAGTTAACTGCGAGTCTGTCAAATGCCAGTCTTTTGTTCAAAGTCCTAAACATGACATGAATCATGTCACACATTAGTCATCTACAAACATGCTAGCAGGGATCTGTGCACCAGCGAAACGACTTACCACTGTAAAATTGTTCAGGCTTCAGCATGGACACAGCAATCACGAATATCATTGGCGCCTCATGGCCAAATCGGCCAAATCAAAAGAACAATTGTGTGCGATTAGGGTCATAATTCAGCGCATTAGCATGTCACCGCAAAACCTTAAACACTCTGTGTCAGGAGCAAACCAAAGCACATTACGTTTAATGGCCTAATATGCAAACTACGGCTCGTTCAATTACACGGCTTAACAGCACGCAAATTGATGTGCGAGGCCTGGGCCCTGATTCATCACGAAGCGCTGCCGATTTCCCGTCCAGGCGATCACGGTGCTCGGTGAGCTGCTGCCCGAACTACATATAAGGAAATAAAAAACGGAAGAGCGAGAATCAAAGCGTTAAATTAACAGTAATTATGTGACCCGCATGCTATAAAGATTCTAATTTTTTACGCTCTAATTGGAGAATTTGTCTCCCTGTACAGCAGCAGGGGGTTTCATGCGTCATGTTCGAACATGGCGTTAAAAAATAATTAAGCACGTTTTACGAGGACAAGCTGAAAATCGTCTGAAATCAAAAGACACATGGCTAATAGCGTATCAGCAGGGCCGGCCTGTGCTCTCTACTACACCGTATCTTTCTTGGACATGGACTAGGACCTTACACGGTGCATATTTTGTATGCTTTTTACCATGAAAGGAACATGCAGTGCATCTTTAAAGCATTAGTAAATACTTGCGGTCCCTGTATGTACATAGCGTTTATTTCAGTTTAATGTAAATTTTTTTTTAAAGGTATACTATATAAAATTTTTTTTTTTTTTAAAAAAAAAAAGGACATTTTAGTGTTTTTATGAGAGTGTGAGCAATTATTATACACATTCCTACATTAAAATCTCTTCATAGGAGGTTGCACACACGCCCAGTATGTGAGTGTGAGTGTGTGAGTGTTCTCTGTGGTGGTGGTGGCGGTACTCCTGGTGGTGGTGGTGCAGGAGCTGGTGGTGGGGTATCTTTCCACAGGATCTCGTAATCCAATGCAATTAGGCGGCACAAAGACATCGTTAAATCTGTCCTTCTCTAAACTCGGCTGGTGATTGTTGGGGTTTAAAAGACCGACCACCCCAGTGTGTATCCGTGCTTATGTGTGTGTGTGTAAGAGACACAGAGAAAGAGAGAGACCCCTAGATCTAAAAAGCGAGAGAGATGAATAGCTGCACGGTATGCATTGTTGATGAACCAAAGCGCCGTTTTCCTTCCCATGATGATCAAACGTCGCACGCATGCACTCATCATTCGGATCGTACCCGGTCCTGTAGACTCCATAACACCGTTCTCTCCTCCATTATATGCACAATGAGAATAATACCAAAGTAAATATCGATTATAATATTCTAATAATCATCTCATCAACTTAAACAACTAATCATCTAATCGAACTACTCTGTGTTTATTTGGTTATTTTCTCCAGCTTTTTTTATATTGTGCATTAAAAGTTATTAATCTCCATCAAATCCCACTCGAATAAGTCAAATTTTGTATACAAAAAAAATCTACAAGTAAAAAAAGGTGAAAATTCATATCTGGTGCATCCTGTTATGAAGAATTATTAGATAATTCAATAAATAAGTTTAGCCTGTTCTGATATCACATTATTATATGGTCAAAAGTTTGTGGACACCTAACCATAAGATTCGGATGTCCTTTTATCAACTTCCATTCCACATTTAGTCCCCATTTACTGTTATAAAAATCTCCACTCCAACTTCCAGGAAGATGTTCCACTGGATTCTGGAATGCTGGCCATACAGTGCCATGCTGGAACAGGTATAAGTCTCCTAGTTGAAGTGAAAGGAAAATTTCTTGCAACTGCATCAAAAGACATCCTATACATTTGTGTGCCTCCAACTTTTCTTGGTGGAGAACTACACATGGCTGGAAATGTCAAGTTTCCCAATACTTTTGTCCATAATTTATATTTAGAGTCAGATACAGGTGATACAGTTTAATGTATGTATTACAAATTCAAATATTGATTGTATACAATTCCCCCAAAAAAACAAAGTACCTGCTTTATTTTTGTAGGTTTTCATGTTCAGCATTGAATGTACTTGTCACACTCCACAGTAATTTAATAAATCATATAAAAGAGGTAAGATTTGCAGATATTCATAAATATGTGATTGTTTTACTACTGAAGCTCAAATGTTGTAATTTTATTGTAGAAATTGTATTCGTTTTTTTACTATCACAAAAGCTTTAGTCGTGCTGTGCTGTCTGGTTTATCTCTCCACCAGTATTCTTGTAGAGATGTGTGAATTGTTTGCCCAGCAGGGGGCTCACATCCTTGCTCAAGGGCCCTGCACTGGGAGCTTAGTGGTGCTGGGATTTGAACTCATGACCTTGCAATGTAAAGTCCAACATCTTAACCACTAAAAATCTCTGCTTGGTGAGTCTAAAATCAGTTTTGTGGCAGAAAATACTTACATATATTACTTAGAAATGATTTCTATTTATTTATTATTTTTACAATTTACTGTAGGTAAACCTCTAACGGTCATAGACTAGCTATTAGTAAAAAAAACTAACTGTTCAAAAAAACAAACTAATAAGCATTTACTTGAAGGTAACAATACCTCTTTAACATCTTTGATTATTTCCTTCTCAGTGCTATAATTCTTATTTACAGCAAAACAAGCTTTAGAATCTAGAATGCTATGAAATGCTAAAAGCCCACAGATAATGTTGGTAAATTAGTTTAGGGGAGTGGTAGCTCAGTGGTTAAGGTGCTGGGTTACTGATCGGAAGGTTGGGGGTTCAAGCCCCTGTATTGCCAAGCTGCCACTCTTGGGCCCTTGAGCAAGGCCCTTAACCCTCTGTGCTCCAGGGGTGCTGTATCATGGCTGACCCTGCGCTCTGACCCCAGCTTCTGAGCAAGCTGGGATATGTGAAGTACGAATTTCACTGTGCTGTTATGTATATGTGACAAATAAAGGCTATTCTGTATATTGGATATTACGATACTGATTTTAAAACTCCATTCTCAGACCATTCTGAGGAAATGAAACCAGTGTCCGTTCGAGCTGCTTTGTAAAGAGTTTTGTGTGTCTACGTCCAAGCCATCTCGTGTCATTGATGTGTGTCAGACCCTCTGTGCCTCTGCTGTCTCGTTAGACACGGTACGAGGGGAGAAGCTGGATTAAGAGGCATGACACAAGCGCACACATGCGCACACTCCGGAGTCGAACACACGCTGCGCTGGACTGTGTGTTTGGAGGACACACACTGCGAGAGTGTGATTGAAAGAGAGAAGAACCCAGTGGTCATGCTCGACCAAGTGAGAATGAGAGAGGGAGTGTGCCAAAGTAGAAAAGCTTTATGGTGTGTACAGTGTTAGGCACAAAATGGCTCCTAACATACCATTTCCTATAATGTAGCACAAGGACAAAGACAATAATCTTATCAGTTATCAATCTGTGGATTTGTGAGAAATGAGCAGTACCAGCATTTTTTTTTTTTGCTTTATTTGTAGGTATGATCATTGAAGCACAACCTAAAAGACAAGAATTGAAATCATTTGCTTTAATATAGACAATGTTCTAGGTTTCATGCTGCTTGTTATGCTAGGCTCTTGGGTTTAGTACACTAATTCCTAAGGCACTTTTGGTTTAGCACTGTCTTACTGTCACTATTGCAACCAGGACTTTTTATTAATTGTATTGATTTCGAGGCAAACTGAAACAATTTTTAAGATGTTTTTGTTCGAAGTGACTAACATCTATTTCATTTGTACAATTAGGAAGTGGTAGCTCAGTGGTCAAGATGCTAGATTTTGACTGGAAGGTCATGAGTTCAAATCCCATTGCACTTGGAATAGTAAGTCACAGCAAATGTACAAGGTGGTATCAAAAAGATTTGAGACTTGGTCTGTTTACAAGTGCTTTATTTATCTATGTTTACACATATTACCTTCAAAATAGTCCTCTTGCACAGCAGTACAGTGCTTCCAGCGTTCTGGAATTTGTACTTGAAGTCTTCTTTTCGAAGCGTGTCATGCACCATCTGCAATTCAGACTGGATCTCCACTGTGGTGTCAAAACAGTGACAACCTTTGAGCTGGATCTTCATCTTCGGGAAGTGCGCATCGGAAACGATTGATCCCCTGTCGCTGTACAGTATGTGTGAACACAGCTGACATGATAACAATGAACTAACTGCTTTTCTGTCATTATTTAATTAATTGTGATTATTGGTATGTATTGCTGTCTAGTCAAGTCAAGTCAAGTCAAGTCAAGTCAAGTTTATTTCTATAGCGCTTCTCACAACAGTCATTGTCTCAAAGCAACAGTCAAGGTGAATGGTGTGTATTTATCCCTGATGAGCAGCCATGGCGACTGTGGCAAGAAAAAACTCCCTTAGATGTTATGAGGAAGAAACCTTGAGAGGAACCAGACTCCAAAGAAGAACCCATCCTCATTTGGGTGACATCAAGAGTGTGATTATAGTCTTTCAACAATACAGAACACTGGAGATTGAGAACTAACATGAGGACGGGAGTGTGTGATAAGTAACGTTCTTTCTACAGTCTTATACAGTCATTATGGTTATAAAACTGGGAGCTACTGAGCAACTCATAAAATAGCTCAACATTTGTGATCATCACAGATCCAACACCAGCTTCTCCATGCCAGAGCCTTTAAACACTCCAGGAGGTCCAATGTCAAAACTCCAAACATGATGTGGGATCCAATATAAGAAAACTTCCAAAGATGTTATGAAGGGAAAATCATCAGCTTTGGGGTGGTCAGACTGCATCACAAAATCCCGTCATCTCATGGTTGATCATTTCAAAAGTTTCTTGTAATTTTAGAAGTGCAAACATAATGCAGGATTCTGGTTGTAGCAGTGAAAACGGTGGATGCAAACACAGATTAATCGTCTCATTGTAACGGTACAGAACAGAGGTACTTCTAACAACACCTCTTGGTATCCCCTGGTGGAGGGCAGCATCGATTTGTTGTTGGTAAATAAGCTGCCGGATGCCGTCGGTGGATCAATAGTGTTTCTCACCACAAGCAGAGAGCCGGCTCTCCACAGATGCACTTCTCTCTTTCTCTCTCTCTCTCTGCAAAGTCGATATCGCTCCCTTTAACAACACGTATCTACAGAATTAAATTTGGGTTTAAAATTTAATTCAGTTTGTTGTTGTTTTTTTTTTACTACATCCTCAGAGACACTATATGCTCATACTATTTAAAGGGTCAGCTGCACACTTTACTTCGCAAAGACATACATTTGTTAGGAACCCATGTTGTGCCACTTGACTAGAATGACACAGGAGATGCCGAAACAATGCTCTGCTATCTGGGAAAAAGTCTTTGGCAGGCCACGATTTGTCCACTGGCCAATTGGAAGGTTCTGAACAAGTCTTCAATTGATAAATGATATAGGAATAATGATGGAGGAGAAACCAATGACGGGTGTCACTGGACAATACAACTCAATGTACAAATTCCTGTGCTTTACTGGAAGAAGTTGAACTCGATGTGTTCTTTTGCTGTTGAAGCATATCTGCCTGAAAATCTATTGTGTGTATTATGCTTTTTTGCTCAGCGCAGTTACAAAGAGTGGTTATTTGAGATACGTCTCCTTTCTGTCGTCTTAAACCAGGTTACTGTCATCTTAAACCAGGTCTCTGTCATCTTAAACCAGGTTTTTGTCAGGTCAGCTTAATCCAGGTTTCTGTAATCTTAAATCATCTTCTGTCATTTTAGACCAGGTTACTGTCAGCTTAAACCAGGTTTCTGTCATCTTAAACCAGGTTTCTGTCATCTTAGACCAGCTTTCTGTCATCTTAAACCAGGTTTCTGTCAGCTTAAACCAGGTTTCTGTCATCTTAAACCAGGTTTCTGTCACCTTAAACCAGGTTTCTGTCATCCTAAACCAGGTTTCAGTCAGCTTAAACCAGCTATCTGTCATCTTAAACCAGGTTTCTGTCATCTTAAACCAGGTTTCTGTCAGTATAAACCAGGTTTCTGTCAGTTTAAACCAGGTTTCTGTCATCCTAAACCAGCTTTCTGTCATCTTAGACCAGGTTTCTGTCAGCTTAAACCAGGTTTCTGTCATCTTAAACCAGCTTTCTGTCATTTTAGACCAGGTTTCTTTCATCTTAAACCAGGTTTCTGTTAGCCTAAACCAGGTTTCTGTCAGTTTAAACCAGGTTTCTGTCAGCTTAAACAAGGTTTTTGTCAACTTAAACCAGCCTATTTTGATTCCTCTCAACAAAAAGGTGGTTCTACTCACAGACCAGCAGCTAAATGGATGCTTTTTGTTTTTTTGCAACAATTTGTATACGCATTAGACTTATCTGAAGGTTGTGAGTTAAAATCCCAGCCACATCAAACTGCCACTCCTTGGCCCCTGAGCAAGGCCCTTAACCCCATAGCTACTCAGTTGTATGACTGAGATAAAAGTAAGTTGCTTTCGGTTAAGTGTGTCCGCCAAATGCCATAAATGTAAGTAAATGTAAGTAGAGAGACTGTTGTGTTTGTAAAATCCCCAAAGTTTCTGAACTCAAACCACCCATGGGCAAAGTAACTGAAATCACTTTTTCTAGCATTTGTGTTGCTGCCCAATGATTGGCTGATTGGAAAACTGAAGGAATAAGATATGCTCTGATACTTACTAAGGACACCGATTTCAAAAACTTGATAATAATAGCACTATTTTATAAAATTGTATAAAAGACTCTGAACTTTCTGAACAGCTTCCTTTCTTCTAATTGTGTGACTTTTGTTACTATTATCATCTTTATTATTTTCCACTCAAATCAGTAGACCAGAACAGACAAAAAAAACCAAACAAACAATCGAACAAAAAAAAAACATGCTGGGTTTGGAATAAAGAGAGAAGGACAATGGAAAATGTATATATAGACAGAAACTGGCAAGAGAAAATGGGGCGAAAAAAAAGAAAGATTTTACACAGCGCAAAAGGAAGATTAGCAGGAGAAATTGCAGTAGAGATTGCGGAACGGACAGTGGGCATGATTCGGCGAAAGATACGGTAGGATGCAGGATGTACAGAGAGAGAGAGCTGGGGAAAAAAAATTATGAAAGAAAGAAAGTGCTTGTGGACTTGTGCCAGCAACATTTCGTGCTGTGTGAACACATGTAGATCAGCAGGAGAGAATCGTGTGGTGCCGGCTGCAGTCCAAATAGCCTACATCAATTATTCACAACACATCGGCTTCAATATACGCTAGTACACCCTCCCTATACTTCAGTATTCTCTAGATTGCAATAAATATATTTCAGTACAATGTTGCAGTTCAAGAATAGATAGTATATCGTAATCCCCAATACGCCCAGTTTGTTTAAACAGACCAATCCCAGTATACATAAGCACACTACAATGAACCACACTTTACCTCAGTAAATTCTATTTGGCACTAAAATATCTTAAATAGACCCCAGATTGTACCCCACTGTGCTCCACTATTTCTTAATATTCCACAACGAACCCCATTATGTTTGAAAGCACCTTCCATAAAACAGCGCAAACCAGTGCTTCCTAACACATCCAGGGGTACAACTACACATTTGCTGAGGGGTATGCAAAACCATGGTTGGATGGCTCTCCCAAAAAAGGGTGGTAAATTAAAAAATATATACTGCGTACCCAATTTTTGCACCTCTGAAGACATCCCAATGAACCCAATATAATCCAATATATCATAGTATACCCCAGGGCAACCCAATACAGCCTAAATACACCCCAATGAACTCTCAAAGATTTAAATATATTCTTATATACCCCAATGTACCCAAATGCAACACAAAATATCATAATATAAACCAATATACCACAACATATCCCCATGATAATGCACTACTTCCTAGCACAACTTGACTCTTACACAATCCACTATACCTATATACACCGATCAGCCATAACAATCAGGCATAACATTATGATCACTAGCCTGATATTGTGTTGGTCCCACTTTTGCTGCCAAAATAGTTTGAGCATAAACAGTGTTTTCTTCTTCAGCAGTTTGAGCTACAGGAGCTTGTCTGTTGGAATCGGACCACACCAACCAGCCTTCACCTCCCTGTGTGCATCAATGAGCCTTCAGGCATCCATGACGCCAGTTCACCACTGTTCCTTCCTTGGAGCACTTTTGATAGACACTGACCACTGCAGACCGGGAACCTACAAGAGCTGCAGTTTTGGAGATTCTCTGACCCAGTCGTATGGCCATCACAATTTGGCCCCTTTTCAAACTCGTTTAAATCCTTACGCTTGCCCATTTTACTGCTTCTAACACATCAAGTTTAAGGACAAAATGTTCACTTGCTGCCTAATAAATAAATACCACCCACTAACAGGTGCCACAATGAAGATAGATAGAAATAATCAGTGTTATTCACTACACCAGTCATAATGTTAGAATGTCATAATTCTCGGTCGGTGCATACAGACATGAACCAAGTTATTGGTACCCATTAAAAAGAATTAGAAATGCAAGGCTTCTTGGAGAATGTGCTTTGGACAGTCAAGACAATCAGATGTATGTTCAAAAGCTTTGCAGCGTCTTTAATCTGTGCAGCAAACATTACAATCTCAAGACTACCAAGCTATTCTGGAGAGAAATGTACTGCCCAGGTTTAGAATACACTTCACAGTGTGTCAGTAAATACAGCTCTTATGAACGGCTAAAAACAAAACATTGCACTAGTCTCAAACGGTTTCTATGATCTGAATTTTATCCGACTTTTATAGTAAGTTCAGTACAATTAATTTTCATTTATAAAGCACTTAGGCAATAGGCATTGTCTCTCTGCAGCTTTATAGAGATATAGAGATATAGCGATAATACAGTTACGAAAGCTTATAAAAGAAGTTATAAACGTATGTATAAGTTTGTCCCTAATACACGAGCCAGCGTGACTATGGCAGGAGAAAACTTCCTGAGATGGAAGAAACATTGAGAGGAACCGGACTCAAAAGGCAACCCATCTGTTCACTCATTACAGTTCCGTCATTGTAAAGGTGTTGCAGCGATTAGCATTTTAATGACACCTGTGGTCCTATTCATTACAGTCCAAGTCCATCCTCAAAGTTTTTGAGTTGCTCTGTAACTGTTGTGTGGAAGTTTCAACAGAATGGACAAGGCATTCTTCAAAACTGAGGCAGCTGGAGCAGGTTGCTTATGAAAGGTGGGCCTGCTGATGGGTGCAGAAGTCAGGGGCAGTTATTTAAAATATTAAGTCAAAAACTAAAAGCAAGGTCTGAGTTTTACTCAATATGGAATAAACAACAATGGATGGCAATCGGTTTTGTTTGAGTTATTTTCGGCATTTTGAGAATCACTGCCCTGTACACATTCATCCCTTACTTATGTCATGATCTATCCTCATTACAACCTATACACTCATTCCATTACTGACACCCCATCTCACTCAGCAGTGCAAGTTTGTTTTGGATCGAAAATAAGACCTTGTAAACCATCTCTACAGAATTTTAATATACACTATATTGGCAAAAGTATTGGGACACCCGCCGTTTCAAGCCATATGAGGTTTCTTCCCTAAATTTCAGCACATTTTCAATTTCAGCTCATGTCTGGACTAGTGATTGACAGCGTCTTGTATTAGCCAGCAAGTGCTGCATGAAACACCTCTTCACATTTCACAGCTACAGATCCATAGGCTCCCTTTCATACCATCACTATGTGAAGCATTAGAAAAAAAAGCATTGCGTTTCATTTCTCTTCCTTCCCACTGTCTTTCGCTCTCCCCTCTCTGTGTCTCTCCTTTTTCTCGCCTTTCTTTTTTAACGGTCTAAGAATTCTTTTGGTCTTTCATGCCTCTGCACCCTTTTTGAGATCTTGCTATGTGGTGGGAACCATCTAGTTTTCAGAAAGGGATGCGCTGTGTGTGTGTGTGTGTGTGTGTGTGTGTGTGTGTGTGTGTGTGTGTGTGTGTGTGTGTGTGTGTGTGTGTGTGGATGGAGTGGTAGTCCTGTGCACTGAGCTGGTGTGAGTGACAGCTTTTGGAATGGAGACTTATTGGCAGCTCATCTGATGAGCTGATCATCTCTCTTGAGAAAGGTGAGTAACACCTCTACACACGTATACACACTTGTACACACACACACACACACACACACACACACACACACACACACACACATTCTGGCATGTTCAGCCTGGCCTTCTACTCTCAGTAACAGTATTTGACATTTAAACTGCTGAAATAAGATAACGTGTGTGTGTGTGTGTGTGTGTGTGTGTGTGTGTGTGTGTGTGTGTGTGTGTGTGTGTGTGTGTTAATTATGACTTCTTAATTACCTAATTAAGCCAATTAGATGTACATCTGGCATAAGAAAAGCAACAACAGATAAAACTACACCTCTCTCTCTCTCTCTCTCTCTCTCTCTCTCTCACACACACACACACTTACACACACACACACACACACACACACACACACACACACACACACACACACACACACACACAGTACATACCTCTACAATAAAGTAAAAGACGGAAAGGTTCCACATATGTTTTTTTTTCTACAGTAACTTGAGACAAAACAAAACCAGGATATTTGTCTAGTACCTGCATTTCATTTAAGATAATTAAAATGATTAAGTCCTCAGGCCAGATTGAGCCCAGCTGTGAACTGGACATAAGAGTCACCCACCTTCATTAGGAGCTTCACACTATTTTACACACACACACACACACACACACACACACACACACACACACACAAACACCTACAACATCCCATTCTGAAAAAGTAGATGATATTAAACCACATGGCAGGAGGGCAGAGAGGCATGAACAATTTAAAGAATCCCCAGACATCTAAAAGAGAAAGTGAGGAAAAAAAGGAAGTCAAAGAGAGAAAATAAGATATATAGTGGACTGAGCGCCAAATAGTGGACTGGCTGCATGTTACAGGGCCATGATTAAATAAATGTCCACTTTCATTCCATGTCTAAAGACCAGTGATGTACAGTAAAAAACATAAAAATTCAACTTAAGTGCACTTAAGTAGCTTTTTCACATATATTTACTTTACTAAACTATTTCCATTTGAGGAAACCTTTGACATTTTAAAGTCAAATGTCTTTGAACTAGGAGACCCAAACCTGTTCAAGCATGACAGTTCCCTTGTGTACAAAGCCAGCTCCATGAACATATAGTCTATGGGTTGGAGTGGAAGATCTCCTGCTATAGATGTCAGACCTCAACCTTGTTAAACTGCTTTGGGATTAATTGGAACAGCCCTTCTCTCCTCGCCAACATCAGTACAATCCTTTCACAAGCACTCTCTAAAATCAAGTGGAACATCTTCCCAGAAGAGTTGGGGTTACTATCAGCAAATTGCAAATAGGGACACAATGTGGAATGAGATGTTCAAAAAGCACCTCTGAATCCTATGATCTGATATTTAAATAGTGTATGTTTGCTAGTTAGCTAGCAAATGTTGTTAAAATTAGCAAAGGATAGTTTACTTTGTGATTTCCAAATCCAAATATCAAGAGCTAGTAGGCTTTCATGCCATTAAATGGTCTACATTCCGAAATCAGCAGTTCAGAGGAAAGTACAAAAATATGACTCCACTTTTTATCAGCTTTTGTCAAAGTAGAAATTTTAGCCATGTGTCAACTGGAGATGTATTAGCAACTACAACCGAAACTCACGTGATATCATAATCACAGGCTTTGCTTTTGTCAACCTGAGTTCGGCCAGCTGTCGTGTTGCACGCCATGAAGAGCCAAACGTTTTCTATGCAATTACTTCATATTGATTATGTAAGCCAGCCAAACATCATCTCACCAGGAAGTAGACTGAGGTTAATTCAGAATATGCACATACCCAGCATACCTTTAGTGCACAGCTTTTAAACTGTTTCAAATATATTTTTCTTCACATGTTTTTTCCTTCCTTGTGAAATTTGTCCTACAGGTGCATCACCAGGCTAGCTGGCTACATTAGGTGCTGGGAAGGTTGCTTCAGCTACAGCCAAATTCATTTGTATACATTTGAAAACTACATTTTCTGTCCATTAAATCTGAGTTTATTGTGCAGCAAAAATTTAGGTAATTTGGGTTTTTTTTGTTTGTTTTTTTCGGTCATGTGACCCATTCAGCACCAAATCCAGCACTTTGTTTGTCCGTTTAAAAAAAACCTTCACATTGCTCCATCCATAAAAAAAACAGAAAGTAAATAAACGTGGTGCATATGATACGATTTTGGGATATTCAGACGTCCCAGCTGGTCGAGGGAATTTTTTAAATCGTCAATGTCAATACTAAAAAATGTATCCAGCTATAAAATAAAAATGTATCTATTCAAATTGATGTGGATGAAGCTTTAGACTTGTGAAGAATCCTAAATATCGTCGGCCAAAATTAAACAAAAAATAGGATCTCGTCAACATCTTGAATCACATGACCATTGTGATTATGTCTTATGGGTGTCTGAACATAAAAAAGATGAAGCTGAGGATGAGGAGGAAGAATCATGGACAGGAGTTTATGTTTGTTTGCACGATTTACAGAACCTGAGTGTAACATACATACTTATGCTGTGTGTGTGTGTGTGTGTGTGTGTGTGTGTGTGTGTGTGTGTGTGTGTGTTGGCCTCTTGTGTCTCACCGATCGTGTGTGTGTTTTTGACTGACAGGCTAGCTGAATGAGTGTGCGAGATGCCGTCTCGCCCTCGGGGACAGAGGAAGTAGAGTGATGTGCTTCCTGTGGGGGGGCAGGTTTGTCACAGCAGGGAGTTTTTCAGCAGGCACGCGCTCGGGCAGCCCGTTCTCCCCCCAGGGGCCTCGTCTCAGCCTCGGCTCATGCATAATTCATGCCAAGTCGCAATTTTGATGTTTTGCTGGGGGCAGAAACAGAAAAATCCAAGAAATTCATAAATAAATAAATCCAAGAAATCTTTTTTTCGTCCATTTTTTCCCCCCTCACCATATCTCTGTAGTACGGTTATAGAGAAAGTCAGGAGCAGTATCACAAAGTCTTCCGTACTGGATGTATAGTGCACTACATGTGGCTTTCTACTTACATGAAGTGCACTAGATAGGCTGGAGAAAAAAATAATTTATACCCTAGTGCAGGTATAAAGCTCTCCCTCTCCCACTTTCTCTCGCTCTCTCTTTCCCTCTTTCAATAGTGTCCCCTGTCTCTCGCTCTATTTCTCCCTGTGTCTCTATTTATGTGAGTAGTGTCAATAATCCATAATAATCATTGTCTCTCTGTGTCTCTTATATTTTTTCATATTGCTGTCTCTATCTCTGTCTATCTGTGAGTTGTGTCCATAATCCATAGTATCCACTGTCTCTCTCTCTCTCTCTCTCTCTCTCTCTCTCTCTCTCTCTCTCTCTCTCTGTCTCACACTCTTTCTTTGTCCCTTGGTTAATAGTGTTCATAATCCATATTATCCTTTCTTTCTATCTCTCACTGTATTTCTCTCTTTCTCTCTTTCTTGCTGTCTCTCTGTTTCTTTCTCTGTCTCTGTCTTTCTCTTTCTCTTTATTCCAACACCAGTACAGAAGCCGTTTCACTTCACCAGGTCAATTTATGAGCAATTAAAGCATGTACGACACAAGACATTCGTCAGCTTTGTGTGTGTGTGTGTGTGTGTGTGTGTGTGTGTGTGTGTGTGTGTACACACACAATAAACTTTTATATCGTTTTTAGGGAAGGGAAGGTTATGGGCAGCTCAAGTTTTATGGACCACATTTCTCTCTCTTTCTCTCTCACACACACTTTGGTAATAAAATCTTAAAAATCTATTATTATCAGTCACATAAAGTAGCATTTTAACATGAAATGGGTTGATATGAATAATGGACACTATTAATTACAGACAGAGAGATCAAGACACATGGATCTCTGTCTGTTATTTTTTATTTGTCTGTCTGTAGTTTTACTGTTTGTATTATTTCATCTTTGCATCTGTCTGTATGCTAATTGTGTACTGTATGTCTGATTATCTGTTTATATATCGGTCTGTTGTTTTCAACGCGTCTCTGTCTACCTGTATGCTTGTATCATTTCGATGTGTACTGTATATCTGTCTGTCTGTCTGTCTGTCTGTCTGTCTGTCTATCTTACTGACAATGTCTGTCTGACGCTATCTGTCTCTTGTTTTCCTGGGTCTTAGTTTATCTGTCTGTTGTTTTCTGTGGGTCTGGCTTTCTCTATATATGTATTATTTACAGGTATAATATATTTGTTTATCTGTCTGTCTGTCTGTTTGTCTGTCTGCCTGTTTATTTATCTATTTGTCTGTCTGTTTATCTATATATCTGTAATTTTCGAATAGGTATTTATATATCGGTCTGTTGTTTTAAATGAGTCTCTGTCTACCTGTGTGCTTGTATCATTTTCTTGTGTACTGTATATCTGTCTCTGTCTGTCTGTCTTTTTTACTGGCACTGTCTGTCTGACACTATATGTCTCTTTTTTTCCTGGGTCTGTTTGTTTCTCTCTCTCTGTTGTATTTCCATTTATAATATTTTTGTTTATCTGTCTGCCTGTTTCACATTTTGTCTGTCTATATCACTGTCTGCCTGTCTATCTGTTTGTATCTGCCTATTTATCTGTCTGTCTGTTTATCTATATGCCCATCTGTCTGTCTGTCTGTTTATCTGTCTGTCTGCTAGTCTGTTTATATGTCTGACTGTTTGCCATTTTATCCATTTTTTTGTCTCTATGTCTGTCTGTTTGTTTATGTGTCTTTTTGCCTACTTAGCTGTCTGTTTTTCTGTCTGTCTGTCTGCCTGTTTATTTATCTATTTGTCTGCCTAATTATCTATATATCTGTATTTATCTAATAGGTCTTTGTATGCACATTATCTACATTAATTTCATATATATGTTTCTTTATGTGTCTGTTGTTTTTTTATGACTGTCAGTGTGCCTGTCTGTATTATTTCCATGTGTACTGTCCGTCTGCTGTTTATATTATTGTATATATGAACTATTAATTTTACAAGAGGAAGATGAAAAAGCAGATAAACAATAATAATAACACTAAGAATTATAATCCTAATGCTTATAATAATAAAACCCCTACGTGTGTGGATGAGGAAGTACAGGACTCATTTGCGTTGTTAATTGCATCGTAATGCGCATTTAATTTTCAAATGGTGGCAATTAATTCTTCAGATACAGAATGCAATGTAAACATGCTAATCGAGCCTCATAAAGTCCGGATCATTTTTCAAACACGGCCATCTGAATCCATGCTCATTTTTCATACTGTATGTTTATTTCTCTGCCTCTCTCTATCTTTCTCTCACACACACACACACACACACACACACACACACACACACATACCTACATTGTGTTTCAGAAGAACACAAGTTTCTTTGATCTTTTTCCTCCTTTGATGTTGGGATTATTCGAGTTGTGATGATTCTTCCCAAAGAAATTAGATGATGTTAAAAGTTTTTTGTGCTCATATTTGGCATAGTGTGTGTGTGTGTGTGTGTGTGTGTGTGTGTGTGTGTGAATCTGAATAACAGTGCATTCTAGTGCCTAGAAACAATAAATAAAATCAGACTGACAAGCTTTCTGATTAATAAAAGCTCCTGAACTTCACCAAATGTCACTGAAACTACATTTAACGTCATGCTTTCCATTTTTTCCAACACCATTGCATTGTAATACAAGGAAAAAACAAGCAAGCTTCCTGTAATCTAGTGATAGAAAATCTTTTGTAAAGATTGAATTCCAATAAGCACCAGAAGATTAACACAAAATCTGGCTGCCTGTAGCTGGAGTTCAGGACATGGCTATTAATTACATTTTTACCAAAGGTGTAAAGAGTACCTGGAAATCATACTTGAGTATATATATAGATTCCTTACTTCAAAACTTGTTCCATCACAATAAAAGTCACAAATTCAATATGACTGTAAAAGTCTTAGAGAATCTGATTTAAACAGTAGTTAAACGTTTTATTCATATTGAACGTAGGCTCGAATATGCACTAGTCCTCGACACCAAGTCAAATGTTGATAAAATGCCAGAAACTGTTGATTTGTGAGGTTTTATTACCTAAAATACAAATCAATGTGTACACCTTGACAGTATCCAATGACAGTATCATGTCACAAAGTAGAAGAATCAATAGTATTCAATGGACAAATAATTTTAGATAAAGTAAAACCAAATATTCAGAGCTGCCTGATTTGATTCACCTTTCAGACTCATTTTGGACTGAAAATGAGGCAAGCGGTGCTAAAATGTCACTCACAAGCAGCAGATGCAAGTAGGGGAGTGTTAATGACATCAGCAGAGGTGATGGTAACGGTAATGGTCATTATCAATTAAAATTTAGTGGAGTTAATGGCGGGCGGTCAGGGCCAGCAAAGCCTTCTCTGCTGGCCTAAACACTATCAGAAGCATTGACCTACATTTACAACCTAAATTCTAATATTTGTTCCATGAAATTGTATTAATATATTCCCAACAGTTTATTCTCTTTTTTTTTTCATTTTTTGCGTTTTCTCTTGGCTCCAGAATAGCTTCAGCATTTTTCCATCCTCTGATTGGTTGCTCAGAGGGAAACTGTAACAGCCAAGTTCGACTGGCAAAACACGTGTGTAGCATTGCACACATTAATACATCTGAATTAGACTTTTTTATTCCTATGGAGAAAGAGAAATTAATTTGGTCTCAGACATACTTAAAAATCTATTTTACAGAAAAGCTAGACATCGTGAGGAGGTCGGCCGACCCCGAAGCTAGCTAGCGTGTCTCAGCCCGGGAAAGGGTTTGTTCTCCACTTCCAGACCAGTGAATACGAGCGGTACCACTGGATTACAGCCTCTGAGGAGCGGTGCAAATTATGAGTATAAATCTCTGGTGAGTAGGTTGTATTTTATTAAAATTATTAATGTTTGTGTCATGTTAATTAGACAAATATTGATTCTGAACTGCTCCAGATGATGTAGGTGCACAGTTGCGGTGGTAGTGTAGAGGTTTGGAGTCTTAACTGGGTTTCTTGCTGGGTATACACCCTCCATATGAGAAATGACTTTCTCTCTGTAAATCCACGCAACGTGATTGTGGTGGTATTAAGAAGTGGATTAAGTCGGGTAAGTCGCTACTGAAGGCCCAGGTACCAAATTGCCCACTGAGTGGAGTACATATATTGAATCATAAATATTGTTAAGTAGAGAGTCAAAGTTGCTTATATCTTATATCTACTCAGTAAAACTTAGAAAATAGCCAAATAACTACTTAAGTACAGTAATAAAATACTTTTACTCAAATACTTTACACCACTTGCCTTTACCCTGAACCCTGTTTTCAAACCCAGAAGCAGTCCAAAGATCCAGAGAGTTTTTCAAGATATCGACAAGGGGACACATTTTCAGGGACATCCTCATGTTTGCTCAGATTCAAGGGATGAGAAGATATCTGCTAGACATGCTGAGATACAAGATCAAATCTGAGTTGGTAAAATAAGGACGATTAAGTGTGTTAGAGCATAGCAGTTGTATGAAAATATCCTCGGCCCCATGTGTTACCGTGTCAGGATAAAACTACACTCCAAGAGTGAGCACCAAGACCTATGCCTTGAGGGACTCCAAGGGAGAGACTAGATGGGATCATCATCTCATATGACCGTCTGACCAGGTAGAAAGCAAAGTTCCATCATGCTGTGCCACTAAATCCATGGATCACAAAGACAGGCAGGAAATTCGTGCGAGCGGCTGTGTGTGAGGATGCTGAGAGGTCAAGAAGGGTCAGGGTGGAGGATAGTTTGCCTAATCTAACAGCACGAATCTTCTCAAGAACAGCCACAATAGTGGATTCTGGGGAGTAGGTAATTCCGAACGGCTAGGCTGGCGAGAATCCTGGAGGACGTTCGAGCAGAGAAAGCAAGACAACTTGATGTAAACAGCACTTATGAAGCTTTTAGAGATTCGACAAAAGATTTGTCATTGACTATATTACATAAACTGAGCCTGTGTGTGTTCAACATGATACTATCAATATTGTGCTCAATTTATATTTATAATTAATGGCATCAAGTGAAAATATCTTGAATATTAACAAAAGTATCGAGGACTTATATTATTATACAATTATAATAAATCAAATATACACAATATTGACAATAGTTTGTGGACACCTGACCATAAGATTTGTATGTGCAATCACTCCTCATTTGCTGTTCTTCTGGGAAGATGTTCCACTAGATTGTGGGGTGAGGTCATGGAGATTTGTGCTCATTCAGTCACAAGGGTGTTAGTAATGTCAGAAACTGATGTAGGTGAGGTTTAGTGGCCTGGGGTGCAGTCAGAGTTTAAATTCATCCCAATATGGTTGAGGTAAGAGCTCTATAGCAGGAGATCTTCCACTCCAAACCATGTAAAGTACATCTTCATGAATCCGAATTTTTGGGGAAAAACTACATATAGCTGGAAAAGTCAGATGTCCCAATACTTTTGTCAATATATTATAGAATTATTAAACCTATTTCAAATCATTTGTAGTCATTCCAAACTTAATAAGTTTTGCTCTACTGATAGAGCATTTTGCTTAGCATTATAGGCTTGAATATTGAGCAAAATGCTGTATGCATAAGGATCTTATATTTGGTTTATTTGGTAATCTAGATCAATTTAACTATACTCAGGATATCTTCACTTGCACAGCTGACTTTTTTATTAGTATATAAAGTTTGGATTTATTAAGAGCATCCAGACTAATCTTATCAAGATAATGGCTAAATAAACAAACAAACAAATAAATAAATAAAATAATACATTTTCACTTGGACACATATCTCATATCTCTATCTCTCTTTCCCTTTTAATGGGCTTGTGTGTTTCACTGTTTGGCAAAAGACTCAAATTTAAGCTAAAAGTGAGCTCAGTACAGTCCTATCTTTTTTTTTATTTGTTTCTTTTTATGTTTGCTTGTACGGCACCACAGGGCAGAGCAACACACACAGATCAAAGTGCTTAACCAAGCTTACCAATACCCTAAAACTTCTAAATGTGAAATTATTGACGTTCAAAATTCCACAAGGAAATGATTAATCTACAGATAGATGTCTTAAAATGAAATTTGAATTTGGATAGTTAACTGTAAAAGACCAAGATGGCGGCGTGTGCACAACGAAAGGCCCATCGTCTCTCCAGATTCTGAGATTCGGTATTCATTTTTTCCACTTTGCACAATTTTTACTATTTGCACTTCTGGTAGATGCTAAACTGCATTTCGTTGCTGTGTACCTGTACTATGCAATGACAATAAAGTTCTATCTATCTATATCTATCTATCTATCTATCTATCTATCTATCTATCTATCTATCTATCTATCTATCTATCTATCTATCTATCTTACACTTGACAATAAGGAAAGGTTGCTCTACTCTCCTTGTACTGACCTTCTATTAATTCCGTATTAATGCAAATTAAATAAAAAAAAGCTATAAAACACCTCAATCTCTCACTTATTTTAACCTCTGTAATCAAAAGGAAAGCTCGCCTCAATCAAAATCAATTAAAAAAATAGGATTTCCTCCCGCAGACCAGCCAAATGACTGCTTTTTGACCTCTGAATGTGTCCCTATTCTCTTAGAAACACTAAGATTTAAAAACATGCCAGGACAGAGTGGGTTTGCATAAAGCAAACAAAATTAAATCTGGTTTGCTAAATCAAAGCATGTGTGATTTACTGAGCTGCTCTCTCTGGGACAAATTATTCCAAAACCTCTCCTCTGAATCACAGCAGAATAAAAACTGGAAAAAAGAGAAAGAGTAAGAGAGCAAGTGAGAGAGAGAGAGAGAGAGAGAGAGAGAGAGAGAGAGAGACTGGGCCAAGAGGCGCAGAAAAACCCTCGACATGGGAATTAATTAGTGAACTGTGACAGACATACACACACAGATTTATTTGCAAAAAGGCGTTTTTGCTCTTGAAAATCCACTTCTGGTCTCCTGAGATTTAGTTTCGTCTTCTTTATTTTTTGGAGAATATAAACTGAAAAAAAAACACATTTTTCCAAACATCAGTCGTGCACTGGATTAGATGAAGAACCACTTCAACGCAATAAATGTGTTTTTTTTTTCAAGGAAACTTTAATAGCAATAAAAACAGTTTATAAAATATGGCACTCAAACTAAACCTCGGCCAGGTAGAGAGCCATTTTGTTAGGGGGAAAAAAATGCCGTTACCCTAAAGTTAGATCAAAATAAAACTAAAAATACTTTGAGGCCAAACATATGTGGACACCTGGCCCTCGGGGTTCTTCATCAAAGTGTTGGAACAGTTGGAGCTTTTGGAAAGTCATATAATTGATCTTCTATCTTTAGATAATTACAATGAACCAAATATACACTATATTTACAAAAGTTTGTGGACACCTGACTATAAGATTCAGAGGTGCTTTTTGAAAATCCTGTTCCACATTTAGTCCCAATTTGGTGCTAAAATAAGCTCCACTTTTCTGGGAAGATGTTCCACAAGATTTTGTGTAGATTCATCTCCAAGAGATTCTTCTAAGTTAGTAAAGTCAGGTTTTAATGTAGGTGAGGTGAGGAGGCCTGAAGTGCATAGGGTGCATAGGGTTGAGGTCAGAGCTCTATTGCAGGCTACTCAAGATCTGATGGGCATTGGGCATGCAGGAACAGTTTTGGATCTCTTAGTTCTTAGTTTTATTCTTCTGCATCCAAAGACGTCCTATACAATTGTGTTTGGTAAGAGTTTGGGGAAGTACCATAAAAATAGCTGGAAAAATCAGGAGTCCCAATACTTTTTTTCAAAGTAACTACAATCTGTTTGGTGTAAAATGACTCAAATTGAAAGTTTGTTCTAAAAAAAAAGGGAGGGAATTATGACTTTCCAAGACATTCTACAGCAGGGGTCACCAACCTTTTTGAAACTGAGCGCTACTTCTTAGGTACCGATTAATGTGAAGGGCTACCAGTTTGATACACACATTTTTTAGTTTAATCTGAAATAACAAATTTGCTCAATTTACCTTTTATTATATGTTATTATTAATAATTAATGATATTCATCTATGTGAAGACACTGATCATGTTAATGACTTCTCATAATAATTATCAACAATGATCTAACAAAGTAGGAAACAGCTATTTTTAGAAAAGGCCCGCGGGCCACTCATGTGGTCCTTGCGGGCTACCTGGTGCCTGTGGGCACCATGTTGGTGACCCCTGTTCTACAGTCTCTCCAACAGTCCTTACTCCCGTTTCTGACAGTCTTTATATACTTACCTAGCATATTATGATAGTTGAAAAGTCATGGTCACTGTAAAAAGAAGAATAATTTCCTTTATTCAATTAAATTTTTGTGCCTCTTTTTGTATCATTGGCGCTTCTGTTAGTTCGATTGTTTCATTTCGTGTCATAAAATTATAGAACCCCCACAGCATCCTCCAGGGTCTGTACGAATTCAGGTTTTCGGCGATATCAGACATAAAAGGTGTATGAAATGACACAAACACACCCACACACAGAGACATGAACACACAGATTCAATGAGTGAATAAAGAGTGTGTTTGTGAGTCTGTGTTTAACATGACAAGTGCTGAATTAAACAGCTGAAGGGAATTTGTGAATGAAGGATTGACGGATTGACGTCTTACTGAGTACTTTGCTTCACTGCTAAGATTGGGTGCATTCCACCTCGTTCCTCTTGTGAACCTGTTAGACGGTCTGTGCACACAACAGGATTTATCTCTTTGTGTGGAACTTATGATGCCAAGATCAGAACACATTATATGGAATTATTCTGAAATCTGATAAGTCAAAAAGATTTTTATTCATTTTTTGTTTTGTATTACAGCAGCTTTGATGAAAGGCTGTAATTCAAATCACAGGTGTATATGAACACACTTGTAGTAATACATTATTGTTTCTCTTTTAACAACTAGAACGGGTTCTGCATCACAATTCACCATACTTGTACTAAGCACTCAAAGGGTACTATTTCTACTCCTAATTTCTTTACAACTAAAACTGAAAAATGCATCACTGGCATCACTGCCATGTTTTTTTTATTTTAGATTTGGTGAACCAAAACATCACAATACTCCTCCTCCATTGTGGGCAGGATCCCACAATTTGGGTACCGTCATTTTGGTATCCTTGGGATGCTCATTTCAATGTAAAATTATCCGGCACGCAATAATTGTCACCAAATTGAACTTTAGAATGCAGTGAAATTGGAAACTTTGTTATTCTGAAATAGTTTTTCCAGTCTCCAACATTCGCATGCATATGAATGGAAGTCAATAGAACAGAAAAAAACTCAATTTTCTACTTCTAGTTATACTATTGAACTGCTATTTTTTTATCGTAAATTCGATTTTATTATATTGTAAATTCTATTGTAAAATTCTATTTAATTTTTCTATTCAAATTTCATTCTTTAAAGTTTTTCTTATTATAATATTATATAGCATGGAACGGTTGTAAAAAGCATTTTACTACACAGTCGTATGGTGTATACGTAAATGTATGTGACAAAATTTCAAGTTGTTGTGTAGTGTGACGCAGTCATAGTGATTGTTCAATACAAATTTTTATATTGTTCATAATTATGAAAGATTTTGCTCGTTTTAGTATGTTGGAAAGTCTCCAAAATCCTAAAGGTAAAAGGTAAAGCTGGAAGTAAAGTTTAAAATTTCCAGAATGTGAAAGTCTTTCTGTTTATTTACTAATGTGCCAAGTATTACCTTTTAATTTGAGACAAATTAAAATTTGGACTGACTGTTTATAACTAAATAAATGTTAGAGAGAGCAGTTACGGTTCCAATGCCCCTGTGCATCATTAACATGTGCTTTAAATGGGTTGGAGTGGAAGCTCTGGAGTGGCCTGCTATAGAGCTCTGACCTCAACCCTCCCGAACAACTACAGTTGTGTTCAAAATTATTCAACCCCCAATGCTGTAAATGGTTTTAGGGAATTTAGTGTACATTTGTAATTGTATTCAGAATGAAATCCTACAAGGACTTCTTAAAGAACCATATGCAACTAAAATGACATCAATTAGTTTTGTAATACAGTAGTAAATGTTTCTTTTGTGAATTCTTCATTGACATAATTATTCAACCCCTTAAAGACTACCACTCTGAAGAACAGAGGTTCAATGAAGTGTTTTCAATCAGGTATTGAAAACACCTGTGGATATCAGGGAGCAGCAATAAAGCCTAATAAGCACCAATTAGGCAGCTTTAAAATGACTGTGATACTCAGCTCCTTCTAGACATTTACTGGTGTGGTTACAAACATGGTGAGGTCAAGAGAATGGTCCAGGAAGACAAGAGAACAGGTGATTACTCTTCACAGGAAGGGCAATGGCTATAAGAAGATTGCAAAGATGTTAAACATACCAAGAGACACCATAGGAAGCATCATTCGCAAATTCAAGGCAAAGGGCACTGTTGAAACGCTACCTGGTCGCTACCTTCGACTGCTGTGCGCTACCTGAAGCGTAGAGTGGAGAAAAGTCCCCGTGTGACTGCTGAGGAACTGAGAAAAGATTTGTCAGATGTGGGTACTGAAGTTTCTGCTCAGACAATACGGCGCACCCTGCGTAATGAAGGCCTCCATGCCAGAACTCCCAGGCGCACCCCCTTGCTGTCCCCAAAGAATAAGAAGAGTCGACTGCAGTATGCCAAAAGTCATGTGGACAAACCACAGAAGTTTTGGGATAGTGTTCTGTGGACTGATGAAACAAAATTAGAACTGTTTGGGCCCATGGATCAACGCTATGTTTGGAGGAGGAAGAACAAGGCCTATGAAGAAAAGAACACCTTGCCTACTGTGAAGCATGGCGGGGGGTCAATCATGCTTTGGGGCTGTTTTGCTTCTGCAGGTACTGGGAAGCTTCAGCGTGCAAGGTACCATGAATTCTCTTCAGTACCAGGAGATATTGGATGACAATGTGATGCAGTCCGTCACAAACCTGAGGCTTGGAAGACGTTGGACCTTTCAACAGGACAATGATCCCAAGCATACCTCCAAGTCCACTAGAGCATGGTTGCAGATTAAAGGCTGGAACATTTTGAAGTGGCCATCGCAGTCACCAGACTTAAATCCGATTGAGAACCTCTGGTGGGACTTAAAGAAAGCAGTTGCAGTGCGCAAGCCTAAGAATGTGACTGAACTGGAGGCTTTTGCCCATGATGAATGGGCGAAGATACCCGTAGATCGCTGCAAGACACTTGTGTCAAGCTATGCTTCACGTTTAAAAGCTGTTATAACTGTAAAAGGATGTTGTACTAAGTACTAAGATTGAATGTCACTTGGGGTTGAATAAAACTGATAATGATGTGAGCTCAGAAAAGACATTTGTGGTTATTTCATTATAAATGTTATGTTATATTTGTCTGACCTACACGTGCCTCTTTGATTTAATTGTAAGCAGGATGACTGAATGATCATAATCAATGTCAAACCGACCAAAACAATCAATTTCAGTGGGGGTTGAATAATTTTGAACACAACTGTATAGGATGAGCTGGAACGCAGACTTACACCTAGCCTTTTCCTCTGGCACAAATCTCTATAATCATAATCTGAAATCTAGTGGAACATCTTTCCTGAAGAGTGGAGGTTATTATAATAGCAAACGGGGACTAAATGTGAAATTGGATATTAAAAAAACACAAATTAAACTTATGGTCAGGTGTCCACAAACTTTTTCTAGTCTATATTGCACGTAGGTATAAACATATAATATTTATAGCTTACATGAATAGAATTTGTGTGCATGTGTGTGTGTGTGTGTGTGTGTGTGTGTGTGTGTGTGTGTGTGTGTAATGAGTAGCAGTGGGACTCATGAACATGTCAAAGGATAATTTATTACAGTAGGAAACAGAAGAGATGAAAGATAGGTGAATCAAAGCGGACAGAGAATAAAGAAGAAGAGGGAATGTAAGAGATAACAAGAGAAGATGAGAACAGGGAGAAAATTAGAGGAGAAGAGCAGAACACAAAACAAAGGTGGGGGTTGGGGGGGAGGTAAGAAATAAGGTGAAGAGAGGTGAGGAAAGAGGAAAGAAGGAATGATAAGTGACACAGAGGTAAGCAAGAAAAGGAAATCGGAGGAGCGGAGAGGACAGAGATGAAGAGAATACAGAAGGGAAAGAGGAAAAAGAAAAAGAAGCAGAGAATAGTTGAGGGGGGAGAAAAGAGTTGAGCTAGGAAGAGGGAAGAAAGGAATTGAAAGGAGGTGTAGAGCAAAAAGCATCAGGAATAAAGAAAGGAAGATGAGTAGATATTAATGACACTCTTTTTCTTGTTTTTTTCCCTCATACAGTTTCTGAGGGTTTTTTTCTGTTTTTATTACTGTCTCAGTGCTGCTAGCGATCATTTTCTGAATATATGCATATAGACATCTGCATGTGACTTTAACTTGTAACGTGGAAATTGAGTAGGAAAATCCGAATTATAGAAACTCTTCATTCCTATTCCTACTCGGAAATCAGGAAAATAAAAAATTCAGGCATGAAACCAACATGGGTGCTCAGAGCATCAGCAGTAAACAAAGCAATAAACAAAATGTCTTACTTTTAGATTATATTTTAAAAATATGACATTTTTAAAAAATACATTTCTAGTTAATTCTTTACATCTACTTTAAGTCAAATCAATGTAAAGATATATTTATTTGTCAAAACTAAAACTTCACAGTTTGTTGTTTTGAAGATGTACATACTGTGTGTGTGTGTGTGTGTGTGTGTGTGTGTGTGTGTGTGTGTGTATGTGTGTGTGTGTGTGTATTCTTTAGCAGTCTCGGGTGTGACATTTTATCCTAAGGCTTCTTCACACTCTGGCACTGTGTGTCCACACATCAAGACTGCTCGCTGCTCTTTCACCCCAATTAACACTTATACACACACACACACACACACACACACACACACACACACACACAGCAAGTTGTTTCTATATATAATATATACATTAAAGTGTCTGTTACTCTAATCAGAGTCAAACTGTGGCACAATATATCACTGCCTCTTTCTGTCTTTCAGTTAAATTCACACACACACACACACACACACACACACACACACACACACACACACACACACACACACCTAAATTAAATGTAGGTGCTCATTTCTTTGCTACATGACTAGGTGTTAATGAGCAAACCTCACAGGGAGTGTTAAATATAGCTGCCTGTTTTCAACATGCCCTCATCAACTTCCCATAACAAAGTGTGCATCACACGTCGGCATGAGTGTGCACTTGCAGCTCAAGGGGAGGTGTGTGAGGCTGTTCAGTGGAAACACACAGCAGTGAGGGTGCACATTTGATAGACAACACATTAATTTCTGTTACAGGATGACTAAGGTAAGTTGTTCCTGTCTCTGCTGTTAGTTTGTTTCTGACAGAGGTGGGAAGAGTAATGAAATATTACACAACTTTTTTTAACAGTGGGGGGTGGGGTGGCGGATTTTAATGTACAGTCAGACCCTGACCTACGACCACTCGACTTACGACCAGATTTAGGTCCCTATCTATTTCGTAAGTTGGGGTCTACCTGTATATTAAAAGAGGATTTATGCATTATTTTTATTTCTTTATTTTTTAACTCAGTAACAGATTTTATTTAAAATGTAGTTAAGTACAATACTTCCAACGAAACATACTCAAGTAAAAGTAAAAATTACAGATTTTTTAACTACTTTAAAAAGTAGAAGTACGCAAAAAAAACAACAAGGCAAATACAGTAATTGAGTAAATGTAATTTATTTTCCAACTGGTTACTAATGGTATTCACCTGTTTCATTTTTCTTTCTGTAGTCATGAACACCACTGGATCCCTGGTGTGCCAAATCAAACATGCAGATGATCCGCTGTGGCGAATCTCTAATGGGAGAAGCCGAAAGAAAGTTTTAGTCATGAACACCACTGTCAGAACTGAAACAAGTTTGTGACTAGCCAAGATCAAGTCTTAACGGAGTCGAGGGCAAATCAAACTCAAGTTCTTTCACAAAGCCTTGCCAATTATTATGGTTATCTTGGTAGACAGTTTATTGTTTTGAGGAGGTAAATATGCATGACAAGCGAACTACATTGCAATTATGCCTGTGACATTATAGCCTTCTGTGAGCTCATGTAATGCGGAAGAGGGTAGATAGCGAACTCTTCAGAGTGTGTTATACTACTGTGCTATACTTGGATTGGACTGCTGCTGATTTGACATGATCCTACGTTTGTCCAAGCATTGACACTGTAAACATAGTTGCTTAAAAAAACATAATTCAGGGATAAGAAATAAACTTCAAAATCATACACAAACATTACGGTATCCCGACTAAGAGCTAAACCAAACTGCATTACGATATATGCAAGGAAACAAAAAAAAAAAAAAAAAAACAAAAACAAAAAACATTTTACTGTCCTCTCCAGGCTTCTGTAGCTTTGGCATTAGCCAATTATTGATCTTAATATATCTCAATATATCAGATGGAATAATTGTGATGAGTAAATCTTATCCTGCATTTGGTAAGCAACCTTCCTAGAACTAGACCCAGGCTTACACTTTCTCACACACAAACAAATCCTTCTGAACATGCTTTAGGGCCATGCTGTAGCACAACCTCTGTCACCATGGTGACGGCATACCAGTCACATCAGCCACAGCAGAGAAAGGGAGGAAAAAAACAAACACGTCCACTGTCTGCATTCATCTTTCCATCTCACACACACACTTTATCAAAATTCGAAAAGGTCCGGTTTCTGTTTCACTTCTTAGTTAGTTATGACTTTAGTGAAAAAGGACATAACCCAAAGACTGCTTAGTGTACTAGGATATAACCCAGAGATTAGATGTAGTAGAATGGACTACATCTGGCCAAGAGTGTATTTAGTAAAATGTGACATTGCTCAAAGTGCTGATTGAAATGGGACATGGCTTGGAGATGGTCCCTACTAGACCTTGTACTACAGGACACAATATAGAATTGACTCTAGTTGGTTTAGGACACGACCCACAGACAAATGTTACTAGACAAAACAAAAAGTTTATTTTATTCTAGGAGTAGGACATGGCCCAAAGTTAATTAGGTGATGTGAGAATATACCCGAAATGGGACAGCAGTGTATTCTCAACAGTGCAGCATAGACACACACATTCACACACTCATTCACACTTGGGGCGATTTATAGGCACCAGTTTGCCTGCCAGCATGTTTTTTGGAAGTAGTAGAAAACCAGAGATCCTTGTGGAAACTTAAAAACAGATATTAAGAAATGAGTCTAAATACACCTTAATAGGTGTCAATGCTTTTCACTTACTGGAATAAAACCCAACCCAGAATCAATACTGCTGGAAGAGGAAGTCAATGTTATATGTCTGTTCTCGTCCTGATTTGCTGTGTCTCTGTAATTAGCTATATGATGGTGTTAACATCATTTCTTGGTGTGTGTATGTGTGTTTGTGTTTGCCAGGCATACTGCAGTGATCTCCTTGCTGTCTAAAACTCTCCTTGCCCTGATGGACACACACACACACACACACGACAAACATAATGTCAACTGGAACAACAAGATGGATAAAGATGTGCAGAGCTCACGATCAGCACTGGAAACACAGCTGGAGTGATGATGTGTGAAATATGAAGACTAAAAGAACAGAAAGGAACACACACACACACACACACACACACACACACACACAAACACTCACACACACACACAAACACACATACTCACAAACACACTCACAAAGAATCCTGATTAATTACTTCTGAAATAATACACGCCTATTCCTATGGAATTAGGATACAATCGAGCTGCAATCCCTGAAGGATTAGGACACAACCCAGCCACATTCCCTAATTAATTTAAATACAGCTCAGTGATGCTGGATTAATGAATTAAGACACATCCGTGTATTTAGATAAGAGGTTAAACCAGAAGTAATTAATAATAAAGCTAATGAGAATACAGAAGGCATAGTTAAACACTGAGGACACATAGTAAGGTGGATCAGATGTTCCAAAGATTCACTAGCGCTATCGGCTAGGCTGCAGGAGATAATTCCTACTGGATTGGGACATAGCCCAGAGGGAATTCATGATGCACTTGACAATTTTTACTGTGTTTTCTTAACCACCAGCACACATATTATATATAATCCTATAGAAAGAGACTCCTTATCATGAGACAAGAGGGCAAGTGAGAAAACCTAATATAGAGGATGAAGTTCCAGGATTTGGACATCTGCCTATAGACTTGGTTTGTGCTTTTTGAACATCTCCTTCCACATGTAGTCCCTATTTGCTCTTATAATAACCTCCAATCTTCTGGGAAGATGATCCACTAAATTATGGAGTCTGCTTATTGAGAGAGATTTTGCTAATTCAGCCTCAAAAGCGTTAGCAAAGTCAGGTACTGATGTAGGTGACGTGAGTAGGCCCTAAGGTATTCAAAAGGGTTAGAGCCCTATAGCAGGACATTCAGGATCTTCCACTAACTCCAACCCATGTAAGCATATTTTCATTTAGCTGACTTTGTGCAGAGGGGCATTGTGATTTTTAGAAAGGTTTGGGTCTTCTAGTTCGAGTGAAGGGAACATTTCATGCAACCATATCCAAAGACATCCTATACAGTTGTGTTTCCAACTTTGTGGTAACTTGGTATATCATATACACACAAACTGCATTTCCAATCGTTTTCTTTTAAACAAAATCTTTGGTAGCCGTGGACAAATTAAAAACTCCCATCCACACGCTTGCTTTTTCTAACCCTGGATTAGGACACAACCAGGAAATGATTCCTATTCGACTTGAACATGATTCTGATCTTCGTTCCCTTCTTTTTTTTCTCAACCTTCATATTTCTTTCTCAAAGTAAACATTAGGCAACTGTGTTTCTCTGTGTGTGTGTGTGTGTGTGTGTGTGTGTGTGTGTGGAATAAAATAATGAAACAGTTCAAGTCAGAATCAAATCACTTAATTGCTGTGTTTTTCATCTCCATCTTATGTTTTACATTGGTGTGTGTGTGTGTGTGTGCGTGTGTGTGCGTGTGTGTGCGTGTGTGTGCGTGTGTGTGTGTGTGAGTGATTCATGGCTAGTGTACCAAATGCTAACAGCTTCATCCCTCATGAGCCCCAAGTTTACACTGATGAATCTAACTACGAGTGCTTACACACACACACACACACACACACACACACACACACACACACACACACACACACACACACACACAGAGAATAATATCCTAGGACCATTAATAGACATAATTATCAAACATTTTCTTTGATTTCCAGGTTTACACGGTAAAGGTTATGATGAACTGACTTTGGTTTTTTCAACCAAAAACAATATACCAATAGCAAATTAGTCAAGGGCATAGATTTTTCTTCTGATTTGGACTCGTCAGGCATAAAAGACTTTTAGACTTCAGATTGGAAAACGAATAGTCAGAAAAGCAAAATGAAATACACTGATAAGGTCAAACCTCTCATAATAACATAATACAAAATCTATTTATATTTATATATATATTTATATATTTACTTAAAGTTGTGCCATCAGTGTACATTACTGGCAGATAAACTAAATTATGTTTGTCTAAATTTGAGGTTTTGTTTCTTCTTTCCAAAAACCAGGTGCAACAACAACCCCAGACCACAACACACATTTCACCAAAAATCTGTGAAAATCTTTGCGAATCCAATGGGGTACTTTTTTTGGCACTGACATCAGTGTACACATCATATTTATACCATCTTCATTTCACAGTGCAGTCAACATTAACCACACACACACACACACACACACACACACACACACACACACACACACACAGGGTTCAATCCTCTCGCCCTCAGCTGTTGTTAAAATATTAGTGTGTGTATGTGTGTGTGTGTGTGTGTGTGTGTGTGTGTACGGGCATACGCTGATGGCTGTTTGCAAACCGAATGTAATTAAGAAGCACATTAGCAGCAGTGACACTGGCCTCTGGGGGGCGTGATGGAGTGCCAGAAAGCTACACACACTCCCTCTGTTATCAATATACACACACACACACACACACACACACACACACACACAAACAAACATACAACCACCCATATTCCCTCGGCCCTGGCACTGCTATTAATCTGGCCCACTTGGCCTCTCATTCACACACACACACACACACACACACACACACACACAGAGATTCAGTCATGGTTCTGTCATTAATCTGTCCAACTACACACACACACACACACACACACACACACACACACACACACACACACACACACACACACTCACACACACTGTAACACATGATTGCTACCCACACCGACCCTGAGTAAACACAGAGGGTGTGTTATACTTTAAAAAAAATTTTAGCCTGTAAATGCAAGCATGCACACAAACAATCACACACACACACACACACACACACACACACACACACACACACACACACACACACAAACAAACAGGTGTGAGTGAACAGTGGCATGTGACAGACTCTGTAGAAAGAAAATTAACCCTGAAACATAATGATGCCTGATCACTCTTTAAATACAAACACTCCTCAGTGTTACATTCAGAGGTCTGAACACACACCTACTATAACCACACACATGAATACAAACCTCTGTCTGCATGCAAATGATGCTGAACCAAGCAGGTTGTAGTGTGTGTGTGTGTGTGTGTGTGTGTGTGTGTGTGTGTGTGTAAAAAGGTGAGATGAATTCAAATGAGCTTCACAGGTCCCAGAGAGCTACGACTCCCAACCTACACACACACACACACACACACACACACACACACACACACACTCACACACACACACACACACAAATATGACTCTATTATACATGCTGCAGTGCTGCCAATATAAAGTTTCCCTCAAGAGAGCGTGGAGCATTCACTACTATCTATCTATCTATCTATCTATCTATCTATCTATCTATCTATCTATCTATCTATCTATCTATCTATCTATCTATCTATCTAATGTTCTTTATTATTCATTTTGTTTTTCTTTCTTTTTATCTTTCTTTTCCTTTCTTTTATTTTTTATCATGTTGGTTTGTCTTCCTTTATACCCTACAAGAATCTTTCTTTCTTTCTTTCTTTCTTTCTTTCTTTCTTTCTTTCTTTCTTTCTTTCTTTCTTTCTTTCTTTCTTTCTTTTTGTCCTTTTTCTTCAGTTTGTTTGTCTTTTTCTTCATTTATTTGCTTCCTTCCTTCTTTTTTCATTTGCATGTCCCCTTTCTTTCTTTATTCACTCCTTCAGTCCTTTAGTCACTCTTTTTATTTTTAGCCCGTTTGACAAAAACTCTTTTTATTTTATTTTCTTTCTTTCTTTCTTTCTTTCTTTCTTTCTTTCTTTCTTTCTTTCTTTCTTTCTCTTTTTTTTTACTATTTTTACTTCCATTCAGTTTGTCTTTTTTCTATAAAAATGAAACTCTTTTTGTGTACCTTTTTTGATGTCATCAGCACGGTGTATGACAAGATCATTACTGTTAATTGTTTATCAATATAATTGTTTGGGGTTTTTTTCCTGCCTGTGTTAAACAAAGAAATGTCTGTTCACCTAAACAAGGCCCCCGCAATCCGCCCAAACCAGTAATAAGAATCTAACTGCATCACACAATGGTGTGTGTTTATGGTAATGAATGTGCTCTTTCTTTGTCTCGTAAGCTTCATATCTGACCACATGACCTTTTGCTGTGTCCTCGTCCCACACGTCTCGTCTCGACAATCAACTAGACTCCTGATGAGTTTTCATTTGTATTTAAAGAGGATTTGTTCATTCTCTGACAATCTATTAGTCTTCTAGCTGGTGTATTCTGTTAGTGGTCAGTGAATGTAACACACACACACACACACACACACACACACACAACCATCATTTGCTGTCCCTGACACAATGTCCACCCCAAGCACACATTCTCTCCCTTCCTTTCTCTCTCTCTCTTCATTTCTTTCTTTCTTTCCTTCCCTCTCTCTCCCTCTCTCTTTGTGGGTGGTGATTTATCAGTGATGTGAAGGCCGTGTAGAAACGATCTTTATTACATCTATTTTCTGCCTGTCAGTGTGTGTGTGTGTGTGTGTGTGTGTGCAGGTGAGCTTGTGACAGATTGGCTGCACTCCCGCCGTGACAGCGCTGGATGGATAAAACAGTAGGGGGGTGAGGAGAAGAAATCTACACTTTCATACAGTTCGATAGATGCACACAATATTCCTTACACACACACACACGCTCGCACACACACACACACACACACACACACACACACACACACACACACACACACCTCCAACCCTGCTGAACAACAGAACAGCACTAAATTAAGAATACCAGCTCCGGCGCAGCGTGCTGCTCGGGAAGTGTCATGATTACACATTCTAATCTGATGAAGTGCAGCGATCCTGCTGCTGAACACACACACACACACACACACACACACACACACACACACACACACACACAAGCACACACTGCATGTAAGTATAGTGTGCAGTCTGTACAGTTGTAAGTTTTAAGTCTGATTTAAACATGAGTTTGTTTATTTCCAGGTCACTTCCCTTTGTTCTTTCTTTCTTTCTTTCTTTCTTTCTTTCTTTCTTTCTTTCTTTCTTTCTTTCTTTCTTTCTTTCTTTCTTTCTTCATTTTGGTTTGCTTTCCTTCCTTTCTTCCTTTTTCCTTATCCTTATGCTTGCCTTATTCTTTTCTTTTATTTGGTTTGCTTTTATTCTTTCCTCCCCCTCCGTCCCCCCGATTTCTTTCTTTCTGTATTTTTTGTTTGTCCCCTTCCTTTCTCCTTATCCTTTTATCTTTCTTTTATTTTGTTTGCGTGCCTTTTTCAGATGGATGCGAATGAAGTGTGAATCGTTTATTTGTAGTGCAAAAGAAATGTGGAAGCTACAAACGAATGAAACAACACACACAATAACTACAAACATGAGCACAAGAACTAGAGATCTAGCACAATATCTCCTCACTGTTACACATCTTTAGTTAGAGTTTACTACAACAGCTAGTTAGCTTCCTGTACCCAGCCATATTAGCAATACTACTGATTTAGCATCGTTGGAGTAGCAGTCTGTCATTCAAAGTAGCCAAATATGATACAAAGTAAGATAACTGACTTCATTATTTAGCATAAAACACACACATACACACACACACAGCTGGTATTTGAACATTAAAGAAATTAATTGTGTTATTGTTATGTGTGTGTGTGTGTGTGTGTGTGTGTGTGTGTGTGTGTGTGTGTGTGTGTGTGTGATTTGTCACACACACTCACCATCAAACAATCCCAGTAAAAGAAAAAAGGAATTTGGTTAAACAAAACTAGTGAAGTTTAATCAATACACAGCAAAAAGAGACTTTTAAATTTCAATTTCTCTCCATCTCTCTCTCTCTCTCTCTCTCTCTCTCTCTCTCTCTCTCTCTCTGTCTCTCTCTCTCACACACACTCTTTCTCTCTCCCTCACTTTCTCTCCCTCCCTTGTTTTTCTACCTCTCCCTTTCTCTCTTTCACACACACTGCCTCACCATCTTTCTGACTGTTTGCTCTATCTCTCATTGTATTTCTTTCTCCATCTTGCAGACAAGCGCACACACACACACACACACACACACACACACACACACGCATGCACGTGCGCACATGCACACACAAACACAAACACACGCTTATGTTACAAAACATTTCTGTCTCATATACTTTCTCTGTGTTTACACACACACACACACACACACACACACTGCTTTTATCTTTCTCTCACTTTCTTACTCACAGTCTGCTTCTCTGCCTATCTCTCTCTCACACCCACACTCACACACTCACACCCACACACACACACACACACACACACACACACACACACACACACACACAAGTTTTCAGCTGCATGGAAAGATACATTGGGGATTAGTCATGGGAATGACAAACATTTTTGTTGGGATTTTTTTACTCTTTGCAAAAAAAAATACAAGCTGAGGTTGAGAGGGTTGATCTAGCAAGAGACAACAAAACAGAGAGAGAAGAAAAGGACAGAAGAGAGACAAAGCAATGAGAAAATAAAAGAAAGAGCATAATTGAATGCAAGAAATAAAAACACAGGCATATCTCCAACTTGTGAGAAATGAGCTAAAGTGAGTTTTTAGAATGACCTTGAGTGACGAATGTAGACAAGCATGTTACTAGTAAAACATGTTGAGTTTATTTTTTGCAAATGTCATTTTATATATAGTATTAATGCACTAATGCACTCCCAAACCATAAATACAGGGTTGGGCAGAGATACATCAAAATGAATTTTAAAATAAAATAACGAGTCCCTTAACTTCAAGTGTATCAAAATTAACTACTGTATTTTTATATTTTAAAAATACAAAAAAAATATAGATTTTTACAAGTGGAGCATGAAATTTCTTTGCAACCATTCCAGAAATTTGATGTGTTCCTTCACCATTACACCGGCTCAGTAGATTAAGTAAACAATGTTTGATAGCAACAGCTTTGCTGAGTCACGCAATAAATCTGACATATGCAACCAGTTAACAGATGAAATATCCACAAACATAATCCCTGTGATCTCCCAGATAAAGGTTAGTTTTAAAGTAACCAACAGTTTAATGTTTAACAGTTTGCAAATTACTCAGAATTGAAACCTAATATAGCTACTTGGTGTTTGGTAACGAAGAGCTTCTTTACATCAGCAACTCAATGATAAACATGTCATTTATAAGAAGACGACTGATGACACCTGTATTCATAGCAACTAGTGTCTAATTAATTAATCTTTGATTGTAAATCATAAATATAATATATATTGTGTCAAGCAGTCAAAATCATGATCCTACATAAACAGCTACTTCAATTAGGGTACAATATTTGGCAATAAAATGTTTATCAGTTATTGGACACTGATTTAAAAGCTGGCAGTTTGCATGTTTCTAACCTTCACCACATTCTTCCATGTGGATCAATTTTCTGTTCTGATCTGATCAGAAAATTCTGAGCAGGCATCAAACCGAGGCCGCAATCATAATGATGTTATGTAGACTTCTTAAAAATATTTTAAAGTATTTTAAAACAACAAAAATACAAAACACTTTAGTTTTTTTATACAAAATATTAAGCCATTTTTATCAACCCTATCAAATATAAATTACAAAATCGTATTTTTTATTTGAAATGCATATTTGAAATACACGTATCATAAATATATATATTGTGTGTGGGAGAGAGAGAGAGAGAGAGAGAGAGAGAGAGAGAGAGAGAGAGAGAGACCCTAGAGAGACCTTTTGAAGTTGTTATTGCTCTCTGGGACCTGTAGCACTCATTTGAATTCATCTCACATACTCTCACACACACACACACACACACACACACACACACACACACACACAGAGACACGCACTGATATTTAAACAGAGAATAAATGTGGAAGTATTATTTTGATTTCTGTCACAGGTGTTTCACTGCAATAAGAAAATACAAGCTGAGAGTGCAGAGAGAGAGGAAGAGAGAGAAAGAGAAAAAAGATAGAGTAAGGGAAAGACAAAGAGAAAAATAAATGTATGAGAAAGTAAGACACAGCGATAAGATATAAGATAAGGTATTACAATCAAAGGCCCACCCACTCTGTCCAATAAGATTCCTGAATAGTGGCTAATGCTATTGATTCCTTAGTGTTTTTTATGTCCAGCTCATAAAAGGAGAAATTCCATATATATTAAGGGAGTGAACGAATGAAGGATGGAAGTAATATGTTGAGAAAAATAAAATAAAATAAATATTAAATGCAAAACACACACACACACACACACACACACACTTACATACACATCTGTATTAAACAAATGTGGTCTAACTAGTTAACTTAAATACACTATTTAATTTTCCTCCAATCAAATTTCAGCCATCACATCACGTGTTGCCAGGGTCAAAGGTATCTGTCTGCCTTAAGCCTTCACTGTGAACATTGCAGGCATTGTATAACTTACAATCGAATTTGCTTGAACCAATCAGAATTCAACTTGCCGACTTCCAGGCCCTCTAGAAGGCGTCCAGTCCTGTCTGTATTTTCACATTCTTTGATTGGATGGTCAGCGGCCCGCCATTAGGGTTGCACAAGCCAGTGCACTCTTAGTGCCAGTCCCAAGCCTGGATAAATGGGGAGGGTTGCGTTAGGAAGGGCATTCAGCGTAAAAACATGTGCCAAATCAAACATGAATACGAATGATCCGTTGTGGCGACCCCTAACGGGAGAAGCCGAAGAAAGTTTTTTGATTGGATGGTCAGAGAGTGCACTAGTCAGAGCTCACAAACCACATATGTAGCAAACTGCACTCAAATGTGTCGCAATGGCTGACAGAGGAGAAGAAATTTATTTGGTCTCAGATATACTAACAGCACAAAGGCTTTTACAAAACCTACATTTCAAGAGAAGCTAGACATCATAAGGAAATATCAGCTAAAACAGTTCAAAAAGCTTTTTCAGGAACCATTTCTACTTTTGCGTTTTCTTCCCTGTGGAATTTGCACAAAAACACACAATTTGCCTTCATTTCAAACCTCCAGGAAAACAATAATCCACAGAAAAAATGCACAGAAAACCTGAGGTTATTTCATGGGGTTAATATCGATTGTGCTAGGGATGATGTATGCAGGTGTTGCAGCTGTCTACAGTGAAAGGAGACTTGTTGATTTGTGTTCATGCCATTCATCCCCACTGTATGAGATTCCTGTGTGTGATGCAGCGCTTTGTTCTTCTGTGTTTCTCTATAATATTGATGATTATTAAGTGGTGGATTTATACAGGTCAATCAATCCATATCTTTATTATTATGTCACTTCCACATTAGCATGATATATACATAAAGGCACTTATTATGGATAAAAAATAATTGGAAGAACACAAAATTTCTTTGCTGTATAAAAATCCACCATTCCTTTTGTTATCTTTTCATCCACTATAGTATGTAAAAAGCAACTATGTGCATGTACAGTATTATCCTTTGCTTATAACACACACACACACACACACACACACACACACACATAGTACAAAACAGGAATATTCCCGAAACTTTAATTCTTTTCACGTCTCTTTCTCCTTCAGCAGCAGATTGAAAGTGAGGTGTTGGTGATCACGTTTCTGCAGGAGGCTCACTGCAGAGCTACGTGGTACGCACACACACACACACACACACACACACACACACACACACACACACACACACACACTTATACACACACACACTCATACACACACACACACACGCAGCAGACCTTTTAGATCAGATCCACTCTAAGAACAGGAGAGATGTACTGAAGTCTCTGTGTAAAAGTGTGTGTGTGTGTGTGTGTGTGTGTGTGTGTGTGTGTGAGAGTGAAAGCAGGGTGGCACACTAATTTGAATGTCACCCCCCATATTCTCTGAGTTTAAGTTCTTTTTGAGGAACATTATAATGTCATTCTCAGACCAGATTCACCCAATTCACACAAGCTTTGTCAGGTTAACAGTTTATATAAGCTCGAAGCAAGAAAATGGAATTAGCAATAACAAACCAGACATTTTGTCCATTAAGACATTTAAACGGACATCCAAATTTACATGATTCCTTGCATTTAGTCCAGTCACAGAATGTAAACGAGTTACAAGTGCAGCGAGCTAGCGAAGTGTAGCAAGCTAGCTATTTTAAATATTAGCTGATGTTTCTGGAACAAATCCAGCTCTAGAAAAGCACATAATGCTCCATATTGTCTTTTTCATATTGTCTGAAAAAGAGACATATTTTCCAGATCAAAATCTACAGCTTTCTAAGCAGGTAAAAACATTCTCAGTGGTTAAGACTCTGCATTACTGATTGGAAGATAAGAGGTTCAAGCCAAATGATATTATGGAAACTACCTATTGTTTTCGTGAAGATAATACGGTACATTCAGGTCTGATGGCGTTACGTTGTACAATGCACTTTGGAAAAAGTAGAAAGTTAATAGTGTTGGAGTCGGATGTACAGAGCTGATGCTTTTCTGAATAAAAGTTTCTGAATACATGTTCTAAAGAAGTGAATTAGAGAACCGTTCAAGCGAATACGATTTGCTTGTTTCGTACCCAAGTAGAAGAATACTGCGCCCCTGAACTCAACAGCCCTTAGCCCTCTGTACTCCAGGGACACTGTATCATGGCTGACCCTGCGCTTTGACCCTGGCTTCCTAACAAGCTGGGAAATACGAGGAAAGAATATAATTTTCCTGTAGTGAATATGTGGCAAATAAAAGCCTCTTTTTTTATTTAGAGAAGTGGTAGCTTAGTGGTTAAGGCTCTGGTTCACTGATCCCTAGGTTCCAGACGCAGTATTGCCAAGCTGCCAGTCTTGGGCCCCTGAAAAGGCCCTTAACCCTATTAGCTCCACGGACGTTGTATCATCTTTGACCCTGGCGTCCTAACATTGCTGAGATATGCGAAGAATGAATTTCCCTGTCCTGTAGTGTATGTATGACAAATGAAAGCCTCTTTCTTTATTTAGGGTAGTGGTAGCTCAGTGTTTAAGTCTCTAAGTTACTAATCTTGGGCCCTTGAGCAAGGCCCTTAACCTTCTAAACTCCAGGGGCACTGTATCATGTTTGACCCTGGTTTACTGAACAGCTGGGATATTTAAGGTAATAATTTCACTGTCCCAGATGTAGAGGCAGATGTGGAGGACAGGGTAGTATGGAGACGGATGATCCGCTGCTAAAGAAGGTTCTTTACCATCTGTGCTCCAGGGGCGCTGTATCATGGTTGATCCTGCACTCTGTCTTCTGCTTCCCAACATCACTTGGATATATGAATAAAAATTTTCACTGTTCTGTAAGGTACATGTAACATGTATAAAGTCCCTTTCAACTGACTTGATACAAACAACAAAGAAAAAAGTCATTTTGTTTTAACTAATTTGTTAACTATGTTTAATCTAAATTATTGACACCCCTGAAAAATATTTGGAAAATAAAAAAAGCCATTTATACTTGAAACAACTTAATTTTTTTAATTTCTAAAAAAAGATTGATTATTCAGAAGCTCCACATCCCATATATCGTATATAAATTATTATTATTAAAATTATTGCTAATAGGACAGAAGAAAGATATGGAGAGTGAGGAAATGATAGAGAACACGGGGAAAGTAAATAAATGAGATAGACAGAGAGAGAAAGAGCAATAAAAGGAGAGGGAGACAGATAGATAGATAGAAAGAGAGAGAGAGAGAGAGAGAGAGAGAGAGAGAGAGAGAGAGAGAGAGAGAGTCATCAGAACACCCACCCTCCATGCTCCTAAATGCTTTGGAGCTCCCTTTGTGTAGGCTCATGGTTTGATTGACAGCTCGTCACGGGTCTGCTGTCACAAAGAAGGAGGAGATTAAAGAGTCTAAAGAGAACCAAAAGAGCGTGAACAATCTGCACAGACATGTGTGCATGTGTGTGTGTGTGTGTGTGTGTGTGTGTGTGTGTGGAAATTGGTCAGAGGAAGGTTTAGTTGTACCTAGAGGACATGAAAGTGGTGTGTGTGCTAGTGTGAAAGAGAGGGTGAAGGAGGGAGAGAGAGACAGCACTTTGTTTAGTAATATATCTTCACAGTAACCAATTTAAACACAGAATAAGACCTTGGTTGGTTTGTGTGTGTGTGTGTGTGTGTGTGTGTGTGTGTGTGTGTGTGTGTGTGTGTGTGTGAGAGAGAGAGAGAGAGAGAGAGAGAGAGAGAGAGAGAGAGAGAGACTTTAAACTTCCCCTTTAAACAAACATAGAATAAGTACTATACTAGAATACTAATTCTAATACTAGAATACTAGCAGTGTGTGTGTGTGTGTGTGTGTGTGTGTGTGTGTGTGTGTGTGTGTGTGTGTCTGTGAGTGTGTGTGAGTGTGTGGGTGAGTGTGTGGGTGAGTGTGTGAAAAAGGTCTAAGGAGGTGTAGGTATAAAAAATTAAAGGTGTGTGTGTGTGTGTGTGTGTGTGTATTCACTCACTGCAATGAGTGTCATATGCATAGGTCAGGTCACTTGGAATTTCTCTTTTCCTCCTGTCTGTCAGCTCCATCCTCAGCATTCTCGTACCGATTTCCCCATGTCCCTTCCCTGGACATGACCAAACTGTTTCAATTGCACTGCGCTCACCATATCTCCAAAATGTCCCAGTTTATTATTTTGTTATGCACCATACAGACAAACGAACATTACTTTTCAATAGATATATTAAAAGAACATTATTACTACTGTATCATACTGACATTGTTTCATGTGAACTGCTATTGAAAGCAAAACTTTATTACTTATGCATATACATGTGGCCAGTGGGTGAATGCAACAAATAATTTGTTCCAGCAATAAAAAAATCGGTGCCTCGACCTCTATCAATAACTAAGGGAAATTTTGAAAGCCAGTCTTTATTATTAAATACAGATATGATATGAGTAAAACATATATTTAAAATTTTATTTTAAAAAAAAGGATGTCTCTAGCTTTGTTTACAGAACCGTTCCAAATGTGGGGGCCGTAGTTTGAGGAACCGTGCCCATGGATTTTAACTCAGCTAACAAACATTTCAAAATCTTTTATCCAAACTGTAAGAAAAGAAAATCTAAATAGCCAGTTTTAAATGTTATTTTTATATCCAAAACACAAGTGTATCTCTACTGGCTACTGAACGACTTGATGAAGCCTTTCGATGCAAAAGTAATGGCACCCACAACGCTAGGTGACAATTATTGTATTGTTTCAGACCCTATAACTCACAGTAAAGCCACTGGCATCGTTTTTAGCAGCCTAATGAAATCCTAAAACTCCATATGGACTCATTAGGGGGAGAACGTAATGAGGGTGATTAGTCAGAGGTGATTTTCCTCACACGCGTTCACACACACACACACATACACAGAGCGAAATATATTTTTTTCCTTTGTAATTTGTTTCGCAATTTTCGTAAAGCAGAAACAATGTATGTGTTTATTGTTCAGGGACGTATGTTAGATGATGCCACATGACACAAAATGTGTGTGTGATATTGGTTGAAAGTGTTTCCACTATATTTCCCACATTGACATACAACCTATCTAATGGAGCTAACAGAATATTAAAGATCAACAACATTTTTAAAGAGAAACATCAGTAAATGAATATTGAGAACAGTTACGATTGTGTTACAATGTGTGTGTGTGTGTGTGTGTGTGTGTGTGTGTGTGTGTGTGTGTGTGTGTGTGTGTGTGTGTGTGTGTAAATCTGCAAAACAAGATTGTTTTGGGGTGCTTGAATTTGTACTTAAAATGCAGTAACAAATAACACAGTTTCAGGTATTTTGTGTTTGTGTGTATGTGTGTAAAATTAAGATCTACTAATCTACAAGCTTTGTATAAATCACAGCGTATGTGAGTGCTGGTGTGTGTGTGTGTGTGTGTGTGTGTGTGTGCACGTGCAAGCTTTTGTGTAATGACTACAGCATAGGTAATATACAGTATGTGATAGAGCACCTATAGTCTCATCCTCATCCTCACACACACACACACACACACAAATATTTTAAGTACCGCTCTCTCATTGGTCTAACTAAAGAGTCCACAGGGAATATGCTGCCCTCTGATTGGCGTGGGCGTGGCGTGAGTTGTGGTGAATGTTTAATCAGAAACATTGTGTTAAAGCCAGAGTGAGACAGATGAGACAGAGTGAGACATGCGTACACACAGACGCATGCTTTTAAAGAATCATCTCCTCAAGCCAAGTGAAGATTTTCTGCCCCAATCAGTCATTTGGCAGCTGTGTGTGTGTGTGTGTGTGTGTGTGTGTGTGTGTGTGTGTGTGTGTAAATCCCTGAGGGAATCATGCTCCATAGACTTTATGATTACAGCCTCCGTGCAGAGGTAACACATATCAAATCCCCACTGAGCGAACATTCACCAGCTGTTACCCATAAACACAAGCATGCGCCTTTGGCTGTGTGTCAATATGCATACTATGTGTACTATGGCTCATACTTCATAGTGTGTCATCACTATGTGAAATACACATATAGTTTAAGCCGTGCATTTCACCCCTGGGCCTTCAGTGTTGCCCTACCTGGGTCATTCCACCTCTTAATACTATCATTATGACACCACGGCTACAGAAACCATTAATATTATACAGAAACTAGTAGAACAGAGTGTTGCATCACAGTCAGAAATCTCATACAGAGAAAAGAAATGTCATTACTAAAGCAAGAATCTTAATGAACACAATTCAACAAGTCTCCTTTCACTGCAGCCACAGCTGCATTGCCCACATACATCATATCTAGCTAAAGCATTGATATTTACCTCATAAAATTACCCTGTTTTTTTCCATCCATTACGGCTTTCCTGGGTATTTGATATTAAGGCAAGATCTTTTGCAAATTTTCTTTTAGGAAAGAAAACGCAAATGTATAAATGGTTCATGAAGAAGCTTAATAACTGATTGAAATGTTTTGGCTGATGTTAACCAAAGTCCGTCTTTTCTTGAGACATCCATTGTGAGTAATCAAATGTTAGTCATTGTGTAATAAAATAAAATGCTTTTTATGACTGTCCTGTACATTTAAATAGAAATAGAATACAAAAAGAAAAATATAAAGTATAAACTATACAGTATAAAATATAGGATATAATACATAAGTATAAAATACGCACAAATATGATTTCATGATAAGTCTTTTTTGGTGAATTAATATTTACAACTTATTATTGTGAAGCCGAGGAAAAACAGGGATTGTGTCATGTACAAATGCAAGCTGGGAAAATAGCTAATAGAGTCTACCTGAGCTGCTGTCCAGAAACTATGCACGTTCGTGGGATGCAGGTTTGTGGGCATAATCTGAAAGTGTGTAAAAAATATTACATACAGTACCAAAATGTATTGTTTGAACCAAGCTTTCCAAAAAAAAACGTTTTTAAACTAAATTTAACTACACCCATTTTTTATAATATATAATCTGAACATGAAAGACATTTTAAGAGACATGTCCTCGAGTCAGAATCAGGTTTATGAGCATATCTTATACAATTAGAACAAGTCATAAGGCTGATAAAAATAATGCTGAGTTGGTATTATTGAGCTGTGGGTTGTGGTGTGCAGGAACTCAAACAGTATATAGGTTCACGTGCGTGCTGAATGCATCTATCTCGGCTGAGCTTTCTTTTTCTGCTGAGATAGGATGAATGCTCACTAATCCAACAGGCCAAGGGCAAAGAAAGAGAGAAAGAAAAAGATGGAGAGAAAGAGAGGGAAATAAGAATAGATTATTTGTTCCACATGCCCGAATATCAAGTGCTGAACCCAAATCCCTACAGGGACGCTGATAAAGCAGGAAGCCGTTTTTATAGACAGTCCACTTATTCCTGTCCCCACCGTGCACAGAAAGAACGATAACTCTCTATTCCTCCTGGGCCGTGCGCTGAAAGGGCCGATGGGAAAAACCTTTCACCACGTTAATTGATCAAGAAGAAGCCCGATAAAGGGGACCGTCCTGAATCACGGCACAAAAGAGAAGGCCGTTTAGGGGAAGAGTGAAATATGACTCATTATGTAGACTTATTGTAGGGTATTAACTGTACATTTGCTTTTTAAAGGAAGGTTATTATTATGCATGACCTCTGAGAGAGAGGTCATTTTTTTTAAATGCCCATTTTACATTTTGACATACCTTTTGCACCAAGAGGAACTGGTGGCAGAGGCAGTTAGTTTTTAAGACAAAAATATATAACAAGAAGGGCATGCTGGAGAAACACTTTATTTTAATGTATCTAAACAGTGCTTACAATTATAATATGTATGTATGTGTGTATGTGTGTATGTATGTATTTAAGTATGTATGTATGTATGTATGTGTGTATGTGTGTATGTATGTATTTAAGTATGTATGTATATATATGTGTGTATGTATGTGTATGTATGTATGTATATGTATGTATATATGTATGTGTATGTGTGTATGTATGTATTTAAGTATGTATGTATATATGTATGTGTGTATGTATGTGTGTATGTATGTATTTAAGTATGTATGTATGTATGTGTATGTATGTATGTATGTGTATGTGTTTATGTATGTGTGTATGTATGTGTGTATGTGTGTATGTATGTATTTAAGTATATGTATGTATGTATGTATGTATGTATTTAAGTATGTATGTATGTATGTATGTATGTGTGTATGTATGTGTGTATGTGTTTATGTATGTGTGTATATGTGTATGTATGTGTGTATGTGTAGAGATAGATAGATCTAGGAATGATTTCAGCTATTTCATCTAAAAAAAAACATGTATTTAAACAGTAAGTACAATAACAGTGGTGAATAATAATTAATTGTATTATAAATAAAAAGAACAGTCAGTCTCCTTAATCTCACTATTACCGTTCATTCAGAGCCTTGATTCACCCACGTGATTCTCTCCGCCACGCCTCCTTATGAAAACTTTGCGCCAATCACAGGCCTAGGTTGGAAGGTCGTATTTGCATATGAGCGCGCGCACTAGCTCAACCCTCCGAAGAACTTCTGGACCAACCACAGGTTGTAGATTTGCATACGCATGCGCACTGCGCACGCTGCCCCAGCGCGGGAGCTCAGTGTTCGGATGAAAGCTGCGACTTGTCAACACCGCCGCGCTAATGTAAGTTATGTACATTTAATTCTGTCTTTTACATTAATGACATTTTTTTTTTGATTACAAAAATAAGTACTAACGCGTAAAAAAGGTCGCACAATGCCAGTTTATTTTCCTTTTTTTCCCCCGGTTGATCTGACGAGATGCTAGCTAAGGCAGTAAGTGGCTGTATTGTCCTGCTGATTTATTCACCAGTGGTTCACTTTTTAGTCATACAGGACAGATTATTGACCATTATTCACTATAACATATACAATGTCTGCATTTTATTTTTACTATTTGTATCCGTTGCGTTTTCCTAACAGGCAAAATAGTTGTGTACACATATAGTTGAGTAGTAGAAAAGTAGTGTAATGTAGTGTAGTAGAAATGTAGAAAAGTAGTGTAATGTAGTGTGTAGTAGAAAAGTAGTGTAGTAAAAAAGTAGTGTAATGTAGTGTAGTAGAAAAGTAGTGTAATGTAGTGTAGTAGAAAAGTAGTGTAATGTAGTGTAGTAGAAATGTAGAAAAGTAGTGTAATGTAGTGTGTAGTAGAAAAATAGTGTAGTAGAAAAGTAGTGTAGTAAAAAAGTAGTGTAATGTAGTGTAGTAGAAATGTAGAAAAGTAGTGTAATGTAGTGTGTAGTAGAAAAATAGTGTAGTAGAAAAGTAGTGTAGTAAAAAGTAGTGTAATGTAGTGTAGTAGAAATGTAGAAAAGTAGTGTAGTAGAAATGTAGTGTAGTAGAAAAGTAGTAATGTAGTGTAGTAAAAATGTAGTGTAGTAGAGTGTAGAAAAGTAGTGTAATGTAGTGTAGTAGAAAAGTAGTGTAGTAGAAAAGTAGTGTAGTAAAAAGTAGTGTAATGTAGTGTAGTAGAGTGTAGAAAAGTAGTGTAATGTAGTGTAGTAGAAAAGTAGTGTAGTAAAAAGTAGTGTAATGTAGTGTAGTAGAAAAGTAGTGTAGTAAAAATGTAGTGTAGTAGAAAAGTAGTAGAAAAGTAGTGTAGTAAAAAAGTAGTGTAATGCAGAGTAGTAGAAATGTAGTGTAGTAGAAAAGTAGTGTAGTAGAAAAGTAGTGTAATGCAGAGTAGTAGAAATGTAGAAAAGTAGTGTAATGTAGTGTAGTAGAAAAGTAGTGTAGTAGAAAAGTAGTGTAATGTAGTGTAGTAGAAAAGTAGTGTAGTAGAAAAGTAGTAAAAAAGTAGTGTAAAGTAGTGTCGTAGAATTCAGTCAGTCGACTTCTTAATATCATCATTATGACACCACGGCTATGAGAACTATCAATATTATATAGAAACACAGTACAACAGAGTGCTGCATCACATACATGTATCTGATACAGGCAGAATACATGCCATTACTAAAGCAAGAAAACCAGTGAACACAATTCAACAAGTCTCCTTTCACTGAAGCCACAGCTGCACTGCCCACATACATCTCTAGCAGAAGCATTGATATTAACCTCATAAAATTACCTTTTTGTGCATTTTGTTCTGTGTGTTATTGTTTTCCTGTGGGTTTGATTGAAGGCAAATTGTTTGTTTTTGTGCAAATTCTACTTCTAGCAACACAACCGATAGAAACATATTCATGGACAAAAATATATTTAAATGTTGTCAGTGATTTTGATCAAGTTTAGGCCAGCAGAATAGACCTTGCTGATTCTGCCCTGCCACTGCTAAACATGTAGTGTACTAGAAATTAAGGAGAAGTGGCCTGTGAATGCGCAGACATAAGTGCAAATTGTATTTGCCAAGTGTGTTTACCCCCTGCGTGAACTTTTCATCAGTTTTTCATCGTCTTAGAACCTAGAGCTAAAATTGACTTATTTGGTGTTATATTTTATGAATCTGTGTGTTAAATGTTGTGACATTGATTATATTGATATAACACCTTGACATATGCTATAAAAATTAGCAGAAATAAAATAAAAAATAATGCAAGAATGCTCCAAAATGCCTCAGAATCCATAAAAATTCTTTAATCCATTTAAATGGAAAAGAAACTGGGAAATTCCATCAGGTGGACGACGAGATGTCCATCAGTCCATGTCAGTGACCATGTATTACAGAGAAGCAGCTGAAGAGGCTGAAGCCTACCCTTCACTCTGTCCCCACATTGAAGCGCAGTGGTGGTACCTTCATAATGAAATGTTGCTTCTTTGACAAGCACAACAAATTGTAAAATAGAAAACCTTTCAAGGCACTGGAGTAGGCTGCTGGCTCAAATAACTGTGTTATGAAGGTGAAGAAGTTAGAGAGAATCATATACACCAGAAGTCCCCAACCTTCTTTTGCACCATGGACCATTGCACCATGGCTTCATTTATCACTGCATAGGAAAAAAACGGAGTTTAAAACACGTAGGCAGAAGTGGTCATTTTGTTTACGGCCCAGTACCAAACGATCCACGGCTCGGTACTGGTTCGGGCCACTGCTATATACGCTACATATAGCGTATATAGCATCTTATAATACAGAAAAAAGTATTGGGACACCAGAGTTTTCCAGCCATATGTGGTTTTCTCCAAACTGTTTCCACCAAGTTAGAGGCACACAATTGTATAGGACGTCTTTGGATCTGGTAGCATGAAACCTTCCCTTGACTTGAACTAGGAGACCATGGGTTGGCATGAGTGAAAGATCTTGAGTGACCTGTTATAGAGCTCTGACCTCAACCCAACTGAACAGCTTTGGAATGAATCGGAATGCGGCCTCTTCACCTCACCTACATGACCTACCTGACTTTATTAACAACCTTGTGGTTGAACAAGCATCCCAGTGGATTTGCTTATAACAGCAAATGGGGACTAAATTGGGAAAAGCATATATGAATCTTGTGGTCAGGTCTCCACAAAATATTGTCCATGTAGTGTATATATTTACATTATATTTATTATAGGGACTTTAGGGTGCTTCCAGTTGAGTAGAGTACAACTTGCCATGTATCTGTATAGGGATTAAACCCTGACTTCTTTCTTTTTGATTTATTCTATATGTTATCTATGAATGTGGATTACAAAATATATATATTTTTGAAATAAGATCTTGCCTTTTAGCAACCATAAGTAGTACACAGTACATATTGTTAATCATGCTGTGATTTAAAAAAAAAAATAAAATCAATATAGCTTTTTTTTTAAGCAGTGTTTTATAAAATCCTCAAATTAAAAAGATTCAAGAGTAAGAAATTGACTTTTTTTTTTTTTTTTTTTGCCAAAAAAGGGTGAAATCAAGCTAAATGTCTCACAGGATGGAGTGGGAATCGATTGGCTGCCTTCTTTTCAAATGCACCAGTCTTTTTTTTTCCTTGTTCTTTCTTTTTTCTTTTTTCTCCTTGTGAGCTTTTGTTTGGCCAGATGCATGGCGTTCATTGTTTGCGTGTTAAGCAGCTTTTTATGTCTCTGTATTTAATACAGCTAGACATATAATATTCATAATAGAAAAAAAAATGGGATTAGGAAAGAATCCTCTAATTATTTAAAAAAAGGAAGAACAATAGCAAGTTTGACATTGCTGATGTTCCTAAAAGAGCACATTCAACAGCGTTTTATTCCAGCATATTTATTTATTAATTACTGATGCATCATTTTCCCCCCCCTTTTACATTATAGCAGCTATAAATAATCTTTCAACTGCAGAAATGTGATTTTAATGCAGTACACACATCTTTGTGTTTTGTGTTATTATGTAACAGTGTACAGGACTGAAATTGTTGTTTTTTTTGTTACAAATGTTTACTTTTATTCCTGCAGTAAAATGGAGGATGATTTCAGTCAGTCCCTTACTCCTCCTGTCTCTCCCTTTATGGACGGGGAGCTGAGCGACTCGTCCCTCGCTCGACCACCATGCTTCTCTTGTGCGTTCGAAAAAGGACGAGAAGAAGCGCAGACCCTGTCTTCTGATGGCTACGTCAGCCGAGGCATCTTAAAAAGGTACAAGAACACTCAACACACTTAAAAACACTATGTACATAACTAAGAAGTCCTTCAATTAAACGCAACAGTCGTTGGCGATAAAGATTCTCAAGTCTTGGACAATGATGATCAGATGAAGACTAGTACCTATAAATAAAAGGATAAATATAAAGTATTTCCCATCTCCTCCAGGTTGCTGCTGAAGTTAGATCCGGCTCCTGCAGACTTCGAAACCGACACCGTGGATTTGTTCGGCTTCTCCTGGGTGACCGAGACTGCGTTGCTGGAGTCGACTCAGCTTCTGTTTGGCTTGTTCAGGTGAGTGCAGATTGTGTGTGCGTGGGCGATTTGTGCGACTGCCATACCGTCGGCTGCGTCCTAATTTCTCAATCTGTTCACTCTTTTTCAGACAAAAAGTCTTCAGGCTGGAAACTCTGGTTCAGTCTAGCTCGCATGATTTTGGTGAGAAGAATTACACTCTTGAGCCATTTGTATCGTCTATACTTACCGTACAGGTCGGTTTCGTAAGCGTACGGTTTCTGTTTTTAGTAGGGGTGCAACGGTACACAAAATTTAGGGTACAGTATGTACCTCGGCTTTTAAGCCACGGTACGGTTCAATATCAGTGCAAAACATGAGATTACTTGTAATTTTTTATTTTTTATTTTTTTTTAATTAACATCGGTTATTAGCTTAAATAAAATAACTGCTTGGTTTAAATAAAAAATGGTATAATCAAATAAATGCAAAACACCTTTTAATTATATTGATTAAATTGGCACAAATTAAATTAACAAAAAAATGTAATTAATGGAATTGTAATTAAAAATGTAATTGAATTGTTTACATGTGTACCCTATTTGGGTAAAACAGAGTGTATATAATATACAACTTTTTAAAGATATGTTTTACTTTTTACTGTTCTATGCATTTCAGCATACTTTTGACAAATGTCTGCATTTTTCAGAAACACACAAGATATTTATTTATTCATAAATGAATGCATTCCTTCATTTATTCATTCGTTCACTGCTTCGATATGCGGAAATTCTTAAAGCTGTATATAAATCTCGAAAGAACGGAGATGCTGCGCTCAAAGAACTCGTTGAGGGAACTCGCAAAGTTGAGGGAACTCGTAGGATCACTGCTGACCAGGAATTATTTGGCTGGTTCATTATTTTCTTTGAAGCGCTGATACTGACAAGGTGGTATGTTGCTGGTATGAGTGTATTAGGCATTGAAGTGTTGTAATAAACAAACCAGCACCTAATGTTACTGATACTGAAGGAAGTTGATTGCAAAACTTCAATTAGACTGACAGAATTTAATGGAAATTGTTAGAAGTCTGTATAATTAATTAGTCTTTCATGTTATTTGTCTTTATTTTCAGGTCAAGCAAGTAGCCTTCATTATGAAGCCGAAGAGCTGAGGCAGCAGTGTGTGCTGTTTCTCACCTACATTAAAGTCTTTATTCACAGGTAATGCTTATATGAATACACAGACAATTGGAAGTAGTGACGATAAATATTTGGACTAAAATATGAAACCTCTATTATCTAACCCCTTAGTGTGTTTTTCTGTGCCGTAAAAATAAACAAGAATTAAAGTCCTGCAATAAAGCATTACTACAATATAGCAACAATAATTGCTTGTAAGGTGATTCTTAGAACTGGGTTGAAAAAGATGGAGCCTGCCTGGAGGACAGCAACAGGGGCAGGGGTGGAAATGAAATCTGCGGCGGGGGAAAGGATTTTTGAAAAGACATCTCCCTCTGTCTTTAGAGTCTTGTGAATTTGCTGTTCTCCAACGGTTATCCTCAGGTTTCTGGAGGCACCCCACCCACTGGCGGACGAGTTCTCCCCTGAGTTCTCACAGATGGAGGCGCAGTTTCCCTCCAATTTAGTGGAGCAGCTGTTCGGCGTCACGCTCCTCATTGGCCGGCTTAAAGATTTACCGGCAAACGTCCAAAGCGCTTTCACCATCCATCACCAGGGAAAGGTACACAACCTCAATTTCTTAATAGAATGTCGCCATTTTCAACTTGACGGCTGATTTATGGTTTGACGACACGGTTTCCTTTGTGTCTATATCTATCTTATATCCAAAATCCAATTCAAAGGATTTAGTTTTAAAAGTATACATTTAGAATTTTGTAAATAAAATTGGACACAGTAGGGGGTGTAAAATACATTTACTATTTAAGAATGAAAACAAATATTGGTCTAACTGAACGTTCATGGATGTTATCATGGTGAGAAATATCAACATGTAAAATCTTAATGATTGAGCCCACTTTTACAGACCCGCACTGCAGCTTTACAGACCGTTATGTAGCTTTACAGACCCGCACTGCAGCTTTACAGACCCGCACTGCAGCTTTACAGACCCGCACTGCAGCTTTACAGACACGCACTGCAGCTTTACAGACACGCACTGCAGCTTTACAGACCGTTATGTAGCTTTACAGACCTGCACTGCAGCTTTACAGACCATTATGTAGCTTTACAGACCCGCACTGCAGCTTTACAGACCCGCACTGCAGCGTTACAGACCCGCACTGCAGCGTTACAGACCCGCACTGCAGTGTTACAGACCCGCTTACTATCTACCCTCTTTCACATACACAGTCTCATAGACACATTTGTGATTAGTTAGTGTGACTGTGATTGACAGGGGAGAGTGAGTATTTAATCTTTCCCACTGAGCATAATCTAATTTGCTTTCTTAGTTCCCAAACACGTCTTTCTGCGAGTCATGTCCCTGTATCATGTCAGGCTTTAAATGAGTGTGTTGAAGTTTGTATGTATATTTATATCCATTCTTTTATTTATATATATTTGCTAATTAATATATTTTGTAAAAGACATTAACTGCATTTCCTTCTTCAGCTTTTCCCTCCATCGTGGCATTTATTGCACCTTAATTTGGATGTCCACTGGGCCATACTGGAGATCCTGCACATTTTGGGGCACAAAATGATGGGTAATTTATCAAACTTTGGTGAAAATGTTGCAGTCATGGTTTGAAATAACAAGAATCTTTGTCTGGTGAATGCGACTGTCCCTTATTACTTATTCTACTGAAAGACCCATATCAAATTTATTAGCAAGCAATCTAATATATAATATATATATATTTATTTATTATTATTATTATAGTATGTATGTATATATTGATTGAATTATTACGAGCTATTTATATTGAAGTATTTAACCCAGTTTCTCTTTATATTGTCTTCACATTTGGAAAGATGACACTTGGAGACAAAAGATGTCCATCTAGGTAGCCCTGTAGTAATCTATGTGAAACGTGCTCCTCTCTCCACAGGTCAAGTTGTGTATGCACGCCAGTTTGTTGATCTAACAGGAGAAACTCTTACCAACGTCAGCCTGTTTGAAGATCACCTCCACAACCTGCTGTGTGACCTCATTACTTTAGCGCTGAACAAGTACAGCAAGGTAAGTGTGAGCAAGTGTGTGTGTGTGTGTGTGTGTGTGCCTGTGTGCGGTGATGTATAGTCTACAGGTTTGTTGTTCATTTAGGTAAAAGGTGTGTAATGGTGTGTTTTTCTGTGCATTAGTTTATTTCTCAGTGAATGAGCTCAGATTGGCCCAGGCAAGATTTCTGGTTTGACCTACAGAATGTGTGTGTGTGTGGGTTTTGTCAAAATATATACATGAAAATATCTCCCTATGTTGCTTAAGGTGAGACCGACCGAGGCGTTAACAAGCCATCCTTACCAATGTGTTTGCACTAAAGAGATTTGGATTCTCCTTATGCACTTTTTGGAACACAGAAGCAAAATTCTTCACACACAGGTACACCCATGCACCCACACACCCACATGTGAGACACTTACTTCAGCAATGTTGTTCAGGTGTTATAAGTTCCAGTGATGTTCTGAACTGGTAAAACAGAAGACTGTAGGTCCCCCAGTTTCATTGAGCAGCAATGTAAGTCAGCTAGAGACATTTCAATTTGCATTTGACGCTGGCTTAAAACTAACTGGTGACTAAAATCTGTAAACAAGCAAAGACCTCCTGAGAATTTATTGTTGGTATACTAATTTTCCAGTGCTAAAATAACCACTAGAATGGACTGTGGCAGCGTGTTGCAGGCTGCCCTGCTGTCTCTTTAATAAGCTTCAGCTGGTTTCAAAAGCAGCATCCCGCACCCTACCAGGAAAAGAAAGGCACAGTATTAGCCCACTCGTTTTCTTATAACATCGTGTGCATAACATCCTGTTAAGTTCCATACTAAGTATAAAGCCATGCTTATTGCATTTAAATCTTTATGTAACCTTCCGGAAAACATCAGGAGATAGAAGCCATGTAGATTGTTTTAATTACAGATCGATATACAAATATATGTGCCTAGTCTGATCATTTATTACATACATTTTATATATATATATCCTTATCAGTCATTAATGTCACTAACACTTCTACGAGGTTAGGTGTCGTATTCATTGCTTTCTGACGACTGGGAAAAGCCCATGCTGACTTTCTAATAGAATCCTCATGATGTCCTATGTGGTGTTTTGGTAGTCTTTTTGGGGCTATGTGAATGCACTTCTCGACTCCAACCTGAAGGGGTCGCTATCAGGAGTTGCAGTACACTGTAAAGACATGCACGGCTTCACCTGGTGGATGATCACACACCTTGCACAGCTTGGAATGTGGAACCGTAACGGAGTACTTCAAAACGAAGTAAGTTAAAGATTAGTTATTTAATAATCCTTATTGTTTATTTTTTAGAAACAAGTAATTAAATTAGATATTTAAAAATAAATAAAAAAATTTGATCTTACCAGCCGATAACTGAGGAATTAACAGATGAATGAAAAAAATAAATGGATAAAAAATGGATACTGGACTTTATTACAAAAAAAAAAACAGTACTGAATCATGGAAAAAAACAAAAAAATTAAATAATACATATAATTATTAATAATATAATAAATATAATATAGCACTGTTTATGCAACAAACAGCATGTGACTTCAGATATTTGCCTCTAGTGGTCACTTTTATAATGTCAGTGGACTGGAACCCGGAAAAACTATCAGCATTGATTTTTGCCCATAGTTCCATCAATCAATCAATGTGGATTAAAAACTGATTAACTGGTCAATCTCTATTATTTATTCTTTTATAGTCGCACTTAAATTTGCAGCATATCAAAAAACAAATTAGCTTTATCTTTTATCCCTTACCTTATAGCAGCTATAAGCGTTTGGTCCCTCACCAGCGCCCTCACATGAGCTGCCAAAGTGCAAAAGGTTTTCTCATCTTTAGACTCTCCCTTGGTAGGAAACATACTGACTTTTTCAAAGCACTGACACTGGAGTCATCTAAAGTTTCCTTACAGAGAACTTCACATATTAAAGAGATATATTAATATAAACTTTAGATTATAGAAAAAGTATTAAACACCTACTGAGCAATAAGAATTGAGATTTCATAAGGGGTAATAACTTATAAATGACTGCTGGCATATGTTCTATGGTGTCACCACAGTTAAAGAGAAAATGGTATGTGAACAGGACACTTTAGTATATTGGATATGAAATAATGTATTCTACAACATTTAAATATACTGTATTTGCATTAGGAACACTTATGAAGTTTTGTGTGTGTGTGTGGTGCAAAATGTAACTTATTACTTAACTCAGTTATAAAGCACCATATGTCCATGTGAAATTTTTCTGAATGTTTTCTCCATTATTATATCTTTTTCTGGTTTATATTTGCATGTAAATGATTATATACCTCCTAAAGGTTTAGTTTGTTTTGCAGAAGCAGCTGGATGACAACTGGAGTTTTGTGTGTAATCTGCTGAAGTCCAGCTGTGATGTGAAGGTGTGTTTATTCACTCTTACATATCTACACCTTTTGCACATAAATGAATGTCACATTTGAGTATTTGGTTTATACAGTGTTTAAATTTCTGAGGCCCAGACTTTAAGAAAAATCATTTTTGGTAATGGAACGACAAGCTTTCAGCAGCACACTAGTGTGTGTGTATACTGTATTTGCTTGAATTATACACCAAGTTTACTGTGTGTGTGTGTTTGTGTGTGTCCAGGCAGCAGTTCAGGAGGAGCAGATGCGGATGTATGTGCATTGCTGTCTGACTCTGAGTATGGTCTGGGTTCCCAGCCTCAGCGCCATCAACACACTTTGGGATTTTTTCAGCAAAAACCTGGTGCTTCACACTTTCTTCAACTTTCTTAATGTCCTTAGTATCCTAGTATATTTTTTTGTATTTGGCCTGTGTAATTGTGTGTGTTGGTACGTCTACAGAATGGATCGTTCTCAGTACCTTGGTTAGGTGTGTCTGCATTGGCCAGCATTGGCTCCACCCCACTGGCACTGTTGGAACAGGCCAAGAGCTGCTGTAGCCCTGCCCCACTGAACTCCACTTACCATGCCCAACTCTATCGCTCCACCAATTCCTTCCTTATTTTCCTGCGGATGCTCGCATTGCACCTGAAGCAGGAGATTGGCGCCCCCTGGAGGCAGATCAAGGGCAGGTCCGTCTGTGTGTGTGTGTGTGTGTGTGTGTGTGTGTGTTAGTGTTTGCATGTGTATATGTGGAACACTGTCTGGTGGTGTGTCTGTCTGCTAGTTTGTGTGTGTGTGTGTGTGTGTGTGTGTGTGTGTGTGTGTGTGTGTGTGTGTGTGTTTGGAATGGAATAAATCTGCATAATGACTTCCTGCTGTTTGGAACGTGAAACACACACGAAGGCTAATTAGCTAACAAGCATGGCGGTTAATTCTCCTTAACGAAGACGCTCGCTTCTCCAGCAGCACCAGGGCGGGAGCCGAGCTGGTCAGGATCCAACACACACACACATGTACACACAGAGCCCGCGGCGGAGCGTGGGTCGGGATGTTTGTGTGTGGCATTAATAAGACCAGCAGGGAGAGAGTGTTCGGCTCTGACTCTAGAATCTGCAGCATCTGTTCATCTGTGGAGAAAAGCTGTTTGAGTAAACACACAAACAGATAAACAAGCAAACAGATAAACAAACAAACAGGCAGGTGGGAGAAAAAAAAACAATGTCAGTGTTTTTTATTCGATGTCTGGTAGAGTCAAAGGTAAAACTAACTTTTTTTTTTTATAGGATTTTAGTGATGAAGAGGTGAGAACAACAGTAGGGAAATGGCCAATCTTAATCAGTTCCCTTATCCAGTGGTTTTCAACCTCTGTGTTGTAAGATTGTTACGTGTGGTATGGGAACATATACAATTATACTTAATTGGTCCAAAAAATATTATTTAGTTACTGGAAATAGTTTCTCATTGCTAAATGCCTGCACTTGCAATGTAGTGACTGGCAGTGTAATAGAAATACTCTTCCATGTCAGTGGGTGGCGGCGTCTGCAGCGCAAAAATCACCTTGTTCATTTATGGGTATACTATTAATTTAGAGCTGTGGAGGGTTAAGGGCCTTGCTCAAGGCCCCACAAGAGTGGCAGCTTGGGGCTTGAACCTTCGACCTTCTAATCAGTAATCCAGAGCCTTAACCACTAAGCTACCACCATCCCAAGTTGGTTTTTGCTTTAACCATGAAAAAGACGACTCCTTTATTCAACTTGCCTGTTACATTCTGTTTCAAGTGTCAGTACACTGTCTATGTGTAAGAGTTACCACTCAGAGTTAGTGTTTGATAAGTGATGGAATAAAACAGTCAGTGGTAATGCACTCAGTCTGTCACACTCTGTGGTGTGTGCCAGTGGGGGGCCATATTGATTTCGAGCCCCCTCCCAAAGCTGCAGGGAGGGATGTGCGCTTCTGTGTGACTGTGTGTGTGTGAGTGTGTCTGTCTCACTGTTTCTGACATTTAACATGATCTTTAAAGCCATTTAACCCTCCTGCCCTGGAGGATCACGCATGTGCCGCACACACACACACACTGTTCGATACACTCTCCATCATGTAGATATTTACACACACTATCTATTGCCCATGTGTGGTCTCATTTCCACTGACACACACACACACACACACACACTGGTGATCAAAATTAGAGAACAATTTATAAACAATTAAACAATTCTGAAATAATGTCATCTTCACTGCTCAACAGTTGGAGTTTTTGTCCTGTCTATACCATGCTACCAGAACACCTTTTCCACAAAATAACTAAGGCATTTTAAAAAAAAAAACATTATTTTACAGAAAACACACTGATCAAAATTAGAGAACACTTTCAGATACCTCCCAGTTATTGGTGTTAATCTGGCACCTGGTGCTGATATCCTTGATTATCTGTCAACCCCTATTTAACTGGCAGCCTAACGTCCAGTTTCACTGACTCTGCAAGGTAGTGGGCCGTTCTAAAGTGACTGAAAGCCTCCGGCAGCAGGCTGCCAGATGAAGGCCAAACGTATGACCCTATCAGCCGTAGCAAGACAAGTTGGTCGTTCCAAATCTGTGATTTCAAGAATATTGAATCTTTACATCATCACAAACTCATTCAAGTCCGCCAAGAAGGCTGGTTTTCCACCGAAGACAAATACAAAAAACTCCTTCAACTGTTGAGCAGTGAGGATGACATTATTTCAGAATTGTTCAATTGTTTATAAATTGTTCTCTAATTTTGATCACCAGTGTACATACATGTGAGTCTTTTTCCACGTGTGTCTATAAACATCTATTTTACCCCTTTTTTTTCTTTTTTTTTTTTTTATTAGTTTTTGTTTTTCCTCATGTTCTGACTCACTCTCTGTCTCTCTTTTCCTACTTAGAATCTATTCTAAGTTCCATGAGCGCCGCATGGCCGAGCTCTCCGAGAGCGGACTACATCACTTCCTGCTCCTCTTCCTGGTTTTGTCGCTCTCTGCTGATCTGGAGGACGTCACGGGACGCGCCTTCGATCTTTTGGCCCTGCGGTTGCCTGCGGCGACGGCGGTGATGTCGTGGCGGGGTCGTTTGGCTCTGCTGCTCGGGTTCGTGGAGCGGGGTGTGGACGTGGGCGGGGTTGCCACAAGGATCTCCACCTCCTTTAGCAGCGCTGCACGGGAGTTTTACCTCAAGACCACGCCCGTCCCGAGGAGGAACGAGCTGTGGCGCTTGATCTCCGCCTACTTGGAAGGGGTGGGCCAGGTGTGGCAGAGCAGCGCCACCTTGTGCCTGTCTGAGGAGAAGCTCATTAACGAAGGGTTCGGCCTGCTCCTACCTGCATGTGGCGCTAGAGAACTTGACACGGTGCTCGACTTCCTACAGTTGGCCCTGACACAGTTACGGTCAGTACACACAATCAGCACACACACAGCTAGCATGTGTATTTGTGATGGAAAGGAATGGTGGTACCATTTCCTGTGTGTGTTCAGGGTTTATTTAGGGTCAGCAGTGTAGTTTACATGGCTCACACTAACAAGTGTTTGATGTCTAGATAATTATTTGTGTTGTCTTATTTTTATTTGAGTGCTGATCAGTCAATTAGTGAGAATCTAATTAGAAACTACAGGATCGGTCACAGACACAACTTAACCCCTCATTCACCCCCACGCACAGTCATGAATGGGAATGTGATGAGCACCATTAGTGATTGATTGGCTCTTGGTCGGAAGCATGTGCATCAATCATTGGTCAAATTTTTCTTTCCACACTCACTAATCAAGCTAACGAGTTCCGAAGCCCACGTTCTACTTTGCCCCCTTAATTATGCATTAATTGCGTAGGTGGGAACGCATTCATCATAACCATCAAGGCTTCATTTCATGGAATGGTGAAAGCTTTGTACAAACTGGGTCAGTATGATGAGCCCTGGCTGTGTCCTAGGATCCATTAATGTGCCAACGAGATGCCAGTTCACTTCAGTCAGCATGAAGGTTTTTTTTTTTTTTTTCCTCTGATTGCATACTAAATATTATACCGTATATTAGTGCTGCACGATTTGGGGGGTTAATAACATGATGCGATTATTGTGGTCAATATTGCGATAAACGAGTCCACTTGATTGGTTATCAAGGAAAGTGCACACAGATTAGTGATAATGCTGAAATGTGTATTTGTAAATCTATAAAGGTTTTCAATCTTTAATAATTTTTTGACAAAATGAAATAACATTTGCATTAATGTAAAAAAGAAATGTCCTCCAAGGTACAGCTGAATTAAACAAAACGATAAATAAAAACATAAACATTTTCACAAAAATAAGATATTTAGGACCGGCACTAAGAGTGGCTGGGGTTGGTTCCCTGACCGGGGATCGAACCCGTGCCGCAGCGGCGACAGCGCCGCATCCTAACCACTAGACCACCATGTTGACATCGCGACTGCGATATATTTAATCATGCAGCACTACCGTATACGGTAGCTAGTGCTGTAGTATAAGGTTGGGACGAAGTCACAGGTGACTATAAAGCTTAAAAGTACCAGAAAACCGTTTTTTGACCAGATGAATTATCATTCACTGTTTTCTCTTCAAGAGATGATGATCATTAAGCTCAATGAGAAATCAAAATGGTTTTGTGATGATAAAAATTCGGTGTCATTTGCTACGACCGTCGCAGATATGAGATCACAACCTAATTTACCAGCTAAGGGAGATTTTGGACCGACATGCTTGAGTATAGATGCAGTGGATATTCAAAACCTGGATCATTTATGAAGCATTTAGAGGTTTATAGAGGAGGTGGTGTGAATGTAAATAGAACTAGTTTAATTAAAGTTTAACTAAATTGTTTGTCTTCAAACAATTACTTGAACTATTTTCAGTTAAACAAATAACAAATAATTAGCTGCTGTTTCATTATATAAGAAACTAGTGATTCATGTGTTGCTTCTTACATTAGAGCTCATGTCATTGGTTTCGTTTTTGAAGAAACCAAATAAAGAATAGTGTTTTTCAGAGCGTTTCTGGTTGCTTGTAATGCTTCAACACTGCACTTATGCCCTTAATGTTGGGTTTTTAATGGTGGTCAACCTATAGTGGATTTAACCGATACTGATAGCTAGGTTGTATCGTACTTGCCATTAACCAATTAATCAACCGAGTTTTTAAAATGGATACTGGATTTAAACAAACAAACACAACACTCCATGTAAAATAGTACTGAACTTTATTACAAACATAAAACAATTTTGTAACATTATTCAGTAAATGCGCTAAATGAAATAAATATGAAAAAATAAATATTGAGGGGGAAAAACCTAAATGTAACACTCAAAAATCCCCCCAAAAAGTAACATCCAAAATGAATTTAAAAAATACACTTCAAATAAAAAGTATGTGGGATCAGTGATTTGCCTCTAGAGGCCGCTCTTGTTCTGTATTATGCAACCCGGAAAAACTATCACTGATTTCACTGTAATTTGTCCTGGATATTTGAATAAGCCCTAACTACAGAAGACCACCACTGAAGCAGTGCTTAGTGGACTAATTAGACAAAAAAAATAGTCATAACCCACAATAAATCATGAAAATGAAATTTACTGTATTTCTCAATAATTATAATGGCTATTTGAAAAAAAGTCATAAACTAACCAGGGTTTAACCAGGGCTCGGTGTGTATCTGAGTGTGTGGTTGTTTTTTTGTACCACCAAGAATGGAAGGATCAGAAGGGGTCTCAGGTGGGTGTGCGTGCTTGAGTGCACACGCGTATGTGTGCGTATGTGTGTAAGATGCTGCTCTGTGGAGGGATTAAGAAGCATGTGTGTAGTGAGGGATGAAAGGTGGTGGGTGTGTGGGTGTGTGTGTGTGTGTGTGTGTGTGTGTGAGGCTGATGGAGGTGAAAGGGCCATTCCAACGCAGTAAACGAGTCTAATGAATTCAGACGATAATCGATTCGGTGAAAAGCCTCAGAGGTGTGTGTGTGCGCGAGAGTGTGAGCGAGAGATGCTAGCCCTCTTGCTTTGAGGCTGAATTACAACACAGGAGCATCATCTCTGCTCTAAATGAGATTACAGATCCTTCAGATGCTTAGCTGCACTAATACTAACCATCCAGAGAGAGCAAGAGATAGGATGAAAAAATTAAACAAAAATTTCCCTGTTGTATCTAACATGCTGTCCTCTTAACCCCTCGTAACCTTTTTTCATTAGAAGGATAAAAAAGAAAGGTAAAAAGAAGAAAGAAATAAAAGGAACTGTAATGGGGTGTCGAAGAGAGGAAACTGATCAAAGATTTTATTGTTAAACCCCAAACATTATGAGCTTACTGATATCCTGTTTAATTACTAGTCAGCTAGATGTAAGCAATGTTGAGTAGAGAAAAAACACCTTTAGGGCTTTAAAACACCAAAACGCAGAAAAATTCACGATTTGACCCCAAGACAGTTAAACTCTGACGACCATCGCTGAGAATTCAAATATTCAGTTCTAATCAGAGGTCAGACGGTGGTATTTAAAATGCAGTTTTTATGTGCGTTCTGGCGCTAATTGGAAAAAAAAAGATTTGTATTGATTCCAATGTTATAACATGAAACAGATTGTCTCAAGGTCGTTCCACAACGTAACTTTAAATGGCAAAACAATTCTGATGTGTATTCCCAGTAGAAGACGGGCTCAGTGCGGTACTTTTTGAGAGACGGTGTGATGTCACTTTGTTCGTTGTAGATTTTCGTTTTGCCGGCACATGTTTTATGTTTGTACTGTATGTATTTATGAATGAATGACAACATCTTTGACTGTTTCCACTGCAGGAGGGTGCAGCAGTGTTCTCAATGTGCTAGTGCAGCTGTTCCTCTAAATGTGGTTAAAGAGCGCCACCTGGCGGTCGCCGTCACTCTGTGGACTCACTTCTTGCCGTTCTTGCGCACCTTGAGAATGTCTCAGACTCCACCAGAAGAGCTGGCACACTCCGCTGCAGGTCAAATCTCTGTTTCTCTCTGATGTGGTACAATGTAGTGTGCAAAATCCCAGGTTTTTATTTCAATGTATGATGTAAGAAAAATAAATCAAACATCATCTGTTACCAGAAAACGTGAAAAATATGTTGGACAGAAATTTTCTATTTGCACATTGTTCCAAATGTATTGGACATTTATCATTATTTATTTGGTTACTTTCTCATGTTCCTAGGTTTTACTCTGTTAGCGTTGGATTTGCCTAACTCTGCCCCTCAGGATCTTCAGCCCCGCCCACTCCTGGCCATGATTCAATGCTTTGGCTGGGATGAGATGCTTCGGCCCATACTAGTAACACGCTACCTCAACGACCTGCTGCACAATGAGTAAATTTTTTTTCTTTAATACCTTGCCTTCCTTTTTCCCTTCATCATTTCCTTCCTTCCTTCCTTGCTTTCCTGCATTTATTTATTTTTTTAACTTCCTTTGTTTCACTTACTTTTTTTCCCCTTTACCCTTTCTTGTTGTTTCCATCTTTCCTTCAATTTCTTCCTATTTCTTTTTTTTAATATTTGTGTTTCTTTTCCTTTGTTTAATTTTGAAAGTGTGTCTGTGTGTTTGTAGGGAGCTGGTGCATAAAATGAGCTCTGCTGGTGACTCTGCGCAGGCTTTATGTGTAAGAGCTTGGATCCGATGTATTGTACAGCAACATCAACACAACACCACTGATGCACAAAACAGCAGAAAAGGTACACAGCAAGTTTACGTCCTTTAGGGAGAGGGGAAATGGTTGATTCCTTGGTTCATAATAAAAGGCTTATATAAATCGTTTCAACTGAAAAATAACATAAAAAAAATTAATAAAAGGCAAAACCGATTTCACTGGAATTGAGTTGAATGGAAACTATCAGCTATCAGCAAAAAAAAAAAAAAACGATAGTTTTTCCGGGCTGTGTTATACAGTACGAGAGCGGCCTCTACAGGCGAATTACTGATGCCACCGGCTGTTTATTTGAAATTTTTTATTTTTTTTTATAATAATTTTGGATAAAACATTTCTATTAGCGCTTATGAATTATTGATATAAAAAGGAAATGTGGACATGGATGTTCCACTATGCTGTCCTGTTCATCTGCATGTTGTTCTCAATACATTGTTAATATAAACTATATCCTAGAATTATTGTATAATGTGTATGGTTATAGACAGGACTTTAGACGAGCAGTTAGCCGAGATGACAACACTCATCCTCCGACTGCCAGAAGTGGAGTCACTGCTTCTGAGAGCCGGACTGAACACTAACTCTGCTACACAAGAACCTAAAGCTGCCCTGACCTTGTTTATAAAGGTGCACATGCACACACTTTTCCACATACACATGTCAAGACACACAATAACAATTTGTTATTTATTACAGTAAGTTCTTTAAGTTTCATTCTTGCATCTGTGTGCAGTGTGTAGGTTGTGTGTATGGTGGGTTGCAGCAGCTGGCTGAGCGTGTGTCCCTGGTGTGTAAAGCTCTGGAGTACGTAGGCGACATCATAAAGTTCATCAAACCCAACCTGCTGAACAAGAGCACAGAGGGGCTGAACATCACCTACTGGACACTCGGTGTGGCACAATACGCACTACACACTGTGTAAAATTAAAAGTTTTCCCTACAGACTGTGGAGGTGAAGCCCAGGAAGTATAAAGAAATCCAGACACAATATCAGCATGTAATAACGAATAGGACCGTACACAATGCTTATTGTGAATCTGCAATTAAATAAATTAAGAAAAAGTCATCAAAACTCTCGCAATATGCTTCAGGTTTGTCTTTATTCCAAAAACCAGTGGCCATCAGGGCTAGCAATTTCTTTCTCCTGTCCTAAACGCTATCAAAATCACTGACTTACATCTAGGAGAGTCTGTTTACATGAAAGTTTCTATCCAATCAGATTTCGGGGCCATCTAGCAGGCATACAATAATGTCTGCATTTTTACTTTCTTTGATTGGATGATTAAGACTAATCAGAGCTCGCAAAAAAAACCCTGCATGCTTACGATGTAAATAATCCAGAGGATAATGTGGTTTATTCTGGATTTCCTGCACAACATCGATTTGTTCAACTTCAGGTGATTTATCACACAAGGTCTTAATCTGCTTGTACTGTATGTGCATGTCATCACAGGGTGTGTGGTTAAGCACTGGAGCCCCCTCCTGGCCACGTCTAAAGCTCAACCCTTTCTACTGCGCATCATAGACGTCCTGCTGCTCCCTCATTCCCTGCTGCAGGATAAAGCTCCGCCTCCTCAGCTGACCTCTGCTATTCGGGACACACTGCCACTTTACCTGCAGGTCTGTGTATTATTTCTAATGCTACTATTTTTAGCGTGTGTTCAAGACCATTGTATAGACGGTGCATGCTGATTGTGTTCGAGGCATCCTTTACCTGCTTGAATATGAACAATCGTGGAATTTGATGTCATCT